>NW_028261386.1:61856208-62156208 GCF_051295495.1 Thamnophis sirtalis | reverse complement strand
AAGGACAAAGATGAAGAAACTTGAATGTATAGATTACAAATGACATTTCTGACAAACAATTCATCAGTCATTGCCATTCTAATCATAGTTGCTCTGTCTCTTGAAATTGGTACTGCCATCTAGGATAAGCTTTTGAAGAGAGCTTTTCTTGATCTACTTAGAGCTAAATCAAATACAGTGATTTAGGCTACAATGTAATTTTAATACATTCAATTTAGGTGTGTCACCCAGTTCCAGACAACTCTGAATGGCTCACAACATAATAACAATAAAACACAATGTAAAATAGGAATAAAAAACAAGTGAATTTTTTAAAAAAAGAATAAGAATAAGTTGGTGGTCAATGGTTCCTCAGAAGAACATTTCAAAGAAAAAGGATATAAAATAATTCTATTATGACTCCCATTGTAAGGGAACTGTGAATTTATAGCAATAGCAATAGCAGTTAAACTTATATGCTGCTTCATAGGGCTTTCAGCGCTCTCTAAGCGGTTTACAGAGTCAGCATATTGCCCCCAACAACAATCCGGGTCCTCATTTTACCCACCTCAGAAGGATGGAAGGCTGAGCCAACTCTGAGCCGGTGAGATTTGAACAGCCGAACTGCAGAACTGCAGTCAGCTGAAGTAGCCTGCAGTGCTGCATTTAACCACTGCACCACCTTGGCTCTTGTGTTTATTTATGTTCCTATCAATCTTCACAATGCAATGAATATGTAGTATTTGTGATAATTCTATCCTAATTCTTTAGATAGCAAAGTTGTATTAGGCCTCCCAGATAGGAAACGCGGCCAAATGAGCTAATTCTACTTTATTGTAAGGCTACATTAACAGATTTTTGCAAGTGTCAAAGTACAAATCTCCTGCTCTCACTTTTTAAAAACCTGATTGATTAGGGCAGGTCCCTTCTAGATTTCTTTCTCTGACCGTTAAACCAGTGGAGGCCTCTTCCTTTCTTGATTGATCACTCCTAGGCCACACCTTTTCTTGTTCTCCCTCAAGGTCATTTGCATATACCATTACAAGGTGGCAGAATTTGCATTCATTTGCATAGCCTAGAAAAAGGCATCTTGAGTTCATCAATGAAGGTCACCTTGATGTTGTAGGATATTCCATTATGAACCTGTGAATTCCCCATAGTAACCATTTATTTGATGCCAAAGCTTTGAGAGCCCAGAAAGGAGATGCATCAGGTACATATAAGATCAACTGAAGAAAATTTTGGATTATTAGAAGGCTCTTCTCTTCACTCAGGAAACTTCCTTACTCCATCTTCAGAACTGAGCATCCTCAACAGCGGTGAGAATGATGGTGAGGAAAAGCCAGATAAGGGAACAAAAAAAGAAGAAAAGGATTAAAAACTGCTCTGCTACCATTTTCAGCAGGCCCTAGGCGAGAAATATTTCTCCTACCTTACATTTTTCTCCACAGATTTGTGGAATAGCTCTGTTATTTTTCTATGGCAAGCCATTGTGGAACTATTTCTAACTGCTGGAGAGAAATATCTGTAAATAAGCTTTTTCAGTGGCTCTTGATTTTTCCCCCATAACTCAATTAGATTTTTTAATACAATCTTATTGTAGGGAACAATATGTTATATTACTCCCAAAACAGACATACTTCCATAAAAAAAGTGTACATACCGCAACAAGCAATAAATTTAAAAAAAACAAAGTAGTTCTGAATTAGCCACTTCAGAAACACTGCAGAAGTCAAGGGATGAAAAACTTAAAAGGCAAAATGTGTTCATTTAATTTATGCAAATGTTTCTAAAGCTGTCACCTACTCCAGAAAGATCACAAGGTGTTAGTCACTCACCACTAAAAAAAAACAATCACCCTACAAGAGTGCTGACACTAGCAGCATCTCCAAAGAGCAGGTCAAAAGTGTAAAGATAGAGGTTATAACAGTGTAACTGAAGCCCCATTTCTTGTAATATATGTATTGATGTCACACACTGCCAGGTTCCAAAAACCAAGAAAGACACACTGAAATTCTTTTAAGCAAAGGTAGTCCTTCACTAATAACCCACAATTGAGCTCAAAATTTCTGTTGCTAAGCAAGACATTTGTCCAGTGAATTTTGTCCCATTTTAACAACCCTTCTGCCCAAACTTGTTAAGTGAATCACTGCAGTTGTTAAGTTAGTAACATAATTGTTAAGTGAATCTGGCTTCCCTATTGACTTTGCTTGGCAGAAGGTCACAAAAGGTGATCACATGACAGTGTCCCTGCAACAGTCATAAATATGAGTCAGTAGCCAAGCATCTGAATTTTGATCACATGACCATGGGGATGCTGCAATAGTTGTAAGAAAAACAGTTATGAATCTTTTTTTCTGTGTCGTTGTTAACCTCTAACAGCCACGAAATGAGACCTACCTATAGTTTACTTTATTGTTCTTCACCTATAGACAGAAATCTTTCCAAGCTATAGCAGACTATCTAAACCAGTGTTTCTCAACCTTGGCAACTTGAAGATGTCCGGACTTCAACTCCCAGAATTCCACAGCCAACATTCGCTGGCTGTGGAATTCTGGGAGTTGAAGTCCGGACATCTTCAAGTTGCCAAGGTTGAGAAACACTGATCTAAACTGTACTGTCCCGTGCTCCTCTGGAAAACACTCCCTCCATCTTGGGAATTCGGACGACATTTTATCACATGCAGAGACAGATGGGTTTCCAATGGACTGTTCTGGCTGCTATCTATTTACCGTTACTTCCTGTTGTGGCTGATGTTAAAAAGATCCCCACATTCATTATACCTTATTTTGAAGGGTGTTATCAAATTATGATATTAAAATTCAGTAAGCCTCTGGGGAGAATGCAAACTACATACAGGTTTTAATTTTTTATAAAAAGCTTTATTTAGTTCCAGAAACTGCTTGGTAGACAGCACCAAAGGAAAATCAGAGGGAAAATATGAGTGTATTACCAAGTTCCACTGAATAATGTTGGTATCAAGACTTTGAAACCACTGAGGTTTTCAGGCTATTTTTTAATAGAAGTTTAATATATAAGATACAAGAGTATCCTATATGGGAAATTACCAGTAATCTTGGAATTTACTATGTTTTAATGACATCTATACCCCTTGGTCTGCCTAAGCACAGAATTGACCCTCCAATTCAGGACTCTGTTTATATTTGCAGCGTATTTACCACCAATATTTTAAGGAACATATTTGGAAGTGTTCATATTTGGATGCACTGGTTCAGAGGCTAAGATGCTGAGGTTGTCAATCAGAAAGGTCAGCAGTTCAGCGGTTCAAATCCCTAGCACTGCATAACAGAGTGAGCTCCCGTTACTTGTCCCAGCTTCTGCCAACCGAGCAGTTGGAAAGCATGTAAAAATGCAAGTAGAAAAATAGGAACCACCTTTGGTGGGAAGGTAACAGTGTTCCGTGCGCCTTTTGGTGTTTAGTCATGCTGGCCACATGACCATGGAAACATCATCGGACAGTGCTGGTTCTTCTGCTTTGAAACAGAGATGAGCACTGCCCCCTATAGTTTGGAACGACTAGCACATATGTGCGAGGGGAACCTTTACCTTTAATCTTGGAATAGCCAAGGTATATTGGTTTAGTTGTTGTTATTGTTCCTTGGTACCATAAATTTGGTGTTTCCAGATATCAATGTTTTTTCAATAGATATAAAAGACATGACAGACAGTCCATTAGATATCTATGTTTTCTGCCACCTTCATTCTGACCCATGTCACTTCAGATGTAGACTCAGAGCTTCCCTTCAGCAGATATTACAGAGGGATTGATCTGAGATTTTTTAATGTCTGAAATAGAAAAGCAAATGGCACTTTCTCTTTGCCAAGTCATTATCACAGTATCTAGAACTGACCCAGGTTATTAAAGGCATTTCAGACAGGAAATTTAACAAACACCTCTTTCTGTCAGTAAATAGGCAACATGAACAGCAATAATCATAATAGTTTCACTTCATTATATTTTACTATGGTTTCGTGACATCTATACCCCTGCCTAAGTGCAGAACTGGCCCTCTAATTCAGGACTCTCTTGATATTTGCTGCATATTTACACCAATATTTTAAAGGATCGTATTTGGAAGTGTTCAGCTCCATGCATCCACAATGCCACGACCATCTGTTGAATAATGTCAGGTTTTAGAATTGCTGCAAATCTCTCTCTGCTGCACTTACTGTATGGATTAGTCCTAAATTGTTTTTCATAATCTGTAAAAGAAGGCTAAGCAATCTGGTCAAAACCTGTCACATTAACTCATGTTATTTCAAGCGCTTTGTGATTAGACTTTCTCTGTGTGCAATTGCCAAAACAGGGAGAACAAAAGTAGGTACCGAGTGTAGATGGGCGAGGGTTCCCTCATTATTCCTGATGAGATTTTATGCTTTAGCAGTGTTGTTGCAATAATCTTGTAGTGTCTAATGCACAGAGACAGACTGTCATTCACACTAACTGTCACAGCCATAACTCAAACAGATGTCGTCCATGGAAGGCTGTTTCAAGACTGAAATTACCACATGTAGGACAACAGAATCTCCCTGGCAAATCTAGCTGCAGATATATAAGTCATACAGTGTCAACATGCTGACTCTAATAAAAACATCTTCATCAAGCCGAAAGTGACCTAGAGATACACTTCAGACATTAAATGTGTTATGAAGAAACTGCTGAATCTTCAGTTCCAAAATTTAAGTTCCCCCCTCCCTTGGAGGCATAAACAAAGCACAGTTATGAGGGCAGATAGAAAAGCAATGGCCCTCCTTAATGACCATTTCTAAAAGCTAAATATTTCAAGGCAAAAAAATATATTCCAATGGATTTATCTTATAAAGAAAAGCTCCGTAATAGATCCAAGAAGTGAACAGATTTCTTCTACCAAAAGAAAGTATATCAATCGGGTAAATTTGATTAGTGTTCATTAAAACATGTATTAATTTTGACACACGAATAGCATACACATAAAACAAAGATCAAAAGCATAAATGGTAGTTTCTGAATTTTGACTAGAATTTTTTTAAAATCTAAAGTCTTAGACATGTTTTTGTGGGTGTGGTGCTCTGTTGATAGCTCCAGTTTTAGACTCTAAGGGCAAATTTATACTCCCAGAAATTATCTGGGCTATATGGTAAATCTTTTTTTAAATGTAGGTGGCCTGTCTGAAATAAATTTTCAGTTAATATACCCATAGCTGGAATTTCATTTCTTCCAGAAGCCCTGCTAGGAGTTAATCTAAACTAAACTCCAGTTAAGCCTGCCTACTTCTCTAACATCACTTTAAGTATATACTATATGCTTCCCTACAGTATATCCACTTCAATATTGGAGTGCTATAGACCAGCAGCCCCCAACCTTTTGGGCAACAGGGACCAGTTCCATGGAGAAAGGTTTTTCCATAGACCAGAGGAGACATGTTTTTGGATGCTGCAAATGAGGCTTTACTTGTTTGTGTGGCCCAGTTGCTGGCAGGCCGCAGACCTGTGCCGAACCAGGGACTGGGGATTGGGGAACTTGGTTATAAACCATCTTAGGAATCCCTGGAAAGTTTTTGGAGGTTCCAAACTAGCAGTTTGGCCTTGTTCTAAATGAGTGAAAAATGGGCCAACACACACACACATACACACACACTTCTGGGGAGTATAAATTTGAATGACCATGAAAAATGGCAGCAAAGAGATATAGAAAAAATGAACTAGAAAGGCATCTAGTGACTGTTTAGATTTTTGCAACCCAGATTTCTTTGCCTTAATTTAACACATAATCAGATCTGTTTTTAATGCCTGCAGTACATGCTTAATTAAATGAGACCATTTTCTTAGGCTAAAGGTATTAAAGGCAGCAAGGCTACAATTTCTTCTGAATCCTTAGCAATTGTCTTCCGATAAAGATATGTATCAGGTTCCTTAAATATTCTGCTTCAGATATAGTAGAAAGTATTATTATATTTTCAGTGCTAAAATAAGCCTAACTGATTTTTGTAGATGAGATATGGATAAACTACCATCTCTTTTGCTTCGGGCAATACATTTCTTGAGACAGTTTAGGCTTCTAGCTAGTCTTAAAAATATATTCTTGAAAAGGTTCTCATAAGAATATAAATATGTTCCTTACGGTAATGCTGGCACTTCTCTTTACTGTGTTACCATTATTAATTCATTTTCACTTTTGTTACAGGGGCTATGATTTCACAGTTTTGATGGATCACACTAAAATACTACTAGCTATTAATTCAACTTTCAGCCCCACAACTGGTGCTCACTTCCTTCCAAGAACCAGTATGAGATGGTTACTGAAAAATGGAATTTTAAAAAAAGAAGCCTGATTTCCTTCAAGGGCCTTGGTTTTTGAACGACTCATCCTATGAAATCCTCTGCTCATCCTGTTTAGATGTACAATCATAGAAGCAGTTGGAACATATGTCTTCAAGCCACCCATTTCACAGTCAATCCAGAAACATATCATAATAAGGCACCTGACATCCAGCATAAATAACACTAGCCACGTTTTGCAATATGAATATCAATAGCACTGAATTTTGAGCTTTTTGGAATCCACACATCAGAGCTCTAGAGGGACAGAGATATAACCCTGAGCCACATCTCCATCAGATAGTCTTTACTTATCTACATCAGGCAATGACACACATCAGTAGTATATCGGTCGTGAACCGGAGATCATGTAGCCTCTCAGGGTACTAGGATGCTCCAAGGGGTAGAGGGGGCAGAGTGAAAGATATATAATGGGGGGTCATGGCACATGCTGGGGAGTGGGCACAGAAAAGCAAAGTGTATTATAGAGTAAATACTATTTGATATTGTTTGTTTCCTGATTGCTTATTTGTACCTTATGACTATCATTAAGTGTTGTACCTTATGATTCTTAACGAATGTTTCTTGTCTTTTTATGTACACTGAGAATATGCAGCAAAGAAAAATTCCTTGTGTGTCCAATGTCACTTGGACACATATACTTCCATTTTGGTCCTATGTGTTGCATTTTTAATGTAAAAGGAAGCATATAGTGGGGATGTGATGGTTCAGTGACTAAGACACTGAGCTTGTCGATCAGAAAGGTTGGCAATTTGGTGGTTCAAATCCCTAGTATGGCGTAATGGAGTGAGCTCCCATTACTTGTCACAGCTTCTGCCAACCTAGCAGTTCAAAAACATGTAAAAAGGCAAGTAGAAAAATAGGAACCACCTTTCGTGGGAAGGTAACAGCATTCTGTGCACCTTCGGTGTTTAGTCATGACGGCCACATGACCATAGAAACTTCTTCGGACATTGCTGGCTCTTCAGCTTTGAAACGGAGATGAGCAACAACCCCTAAACTCAGGAGTGACTAGCACATGTGTGCTTGGGGAATCTTTACCTTTACCTTAAAGTATATCAGCAGATACAAAATCCTTTATTAAATTGTTGGAAGAAATGTCCTTCTGGGTTCAGTTCCAAGTGGGGAAAAAGACACTGGAAACATGGAGATTGCTTGGAAAGATGGTTTAATGGTGGTTAGGATCACATGGCTAGAGCTCCTGAACAGAAAAGGGAGATTACATGCTTCAAGATGTTGGTTGAAGAAGAAAAAATGGCTGAGATGCTGAGAGTGCCTGGTTTCGTGCCCTCTGTTGGGCCCCACTCCAGAACTTCCCATTCCTGTGTAAGAAATGCATTCTGATTGGTGGTGGGACTCCCAGGGGGCAGTGCAAGGGCAACTGTGTAGGCTGTGTTTTGAGTCCAAGTTTGGTTGAGCATTGATTCTTCCCAGGTGCCATGTAGTGAGATGCGTAGAGGACTAATCCTACCTTTGTTATGTAGAATAAATTGGGCCAGGCCCCTAATGGCCCATTGACAAAGGTGGAGGCAGCTGAGTTTCTGCCTCTCCTGAGTTTCTACTTCTCTTTTTAGGGGAAATATTCTGCCTTTTTAATATTTCCTAAAATATTTCATTTCTCTAGGAGAGGGGTGGGTTTTAACTTCCAACAAAATAAAGTGAAACTTCGCCTGATTCTATTTAGGATTGCATTTAGGATCACATGTTAGATCTCCATACTTCCAAGCCTGTTTTGGAGATTGCTGTTTCTCCTCAGAAATTTAAAACGCTCAAAGGAAAATGATATATGAAACCCAAGTATTTTTTAATAGAAACAGACATAAATCTGACACAAAGCATGTGAACATCTGACTGAAAATATTTGAACAGCTCTGAGATAGCCTTATGGAGTCACCTGGATGTCTTGGTAAGAACAATCAACTCAAACTGTCTAAATATGAGGCCAATTACTGTCATCACTGACAATTTATTTTGGTCTTTTATAGTTCCTTTTTAATCACTGCTTTTATTCCCAGTTACTCATATGATAATTACAACAGATACGCAATTGTTATGACCTACAATTCTCGTGGTAGATTAGAACTGGAGAGAAATTACTTTTTCAAGCCTCTCCTCTGGCTATTTTTTCACTTCCTCACTTTCCATTATTCTCACTTGCTCACAATAATACCATTGAGCAAAAACAATTGGAGTACACAACTTTGCAGCTATTCCCTATTAATCACCAATTGGAGCAATACTGGAAGCAGCAGCTAAAAGAGAAAATACAACAAGTAATCTGAAAGTTTTGGAAGCAAGCATAATCAGAGGAAAGTGAAGAGCGGTGTAAATTAAGAAGCCTCTGGAAAAAGAATGTATTTTTCCCCATGGGTGTCAAACTTGGTCGCATCACATGATGTATCATGATGTATCACAATGTTTTTTTCTCTTTGCAGAGCTGGGGTCAGCGTACCTGTGCATGACACATCTGGCCTGAGGACCACAGTTTGGCAGATCTATGTTATGTTGCTCTATACCAGGGGTGAAATCCTTCCAGTTTGGCCCAGTTCAGCTGAAGTGATAGGGATGATTGATTCTGCGATCCAGTGGTAAAAAAAAAATGTTTTTCATGACTGTATGGCTCACAGCTAAGCCATGCGATTATCAGAAGCTATCCCCCCCCCCACTATTTTTAAAAAAATTTTCCCTGCCAGTTTGTCTGAACCAGCAGGCGAAAAAATGTTTTAAAAAGCTAAAAAAAGAGCTGAAAGTGGAAAAAAGTGGGCCACGCCCACCCAATCACATGACACTCCCACCAAGCCATGCCCACAAAACCGGTGGGGGGGGGTTAGATTTCACAACTGCTCTATACGCCTCAAAATCATGTTTTGTGAATGTTCAATGCTCTTCTTAACTGTCATTTAAGTGACACATTTTTCACATCTTTTAATTTTCAACACATTTTATACAATTTTCCTTCTTTCTTCTTCCGTCTCTATTTATAAGCACTTCCCAATCAAAGCCATTCTATATTTTGCCCTTATTTGGGTTTTTAGAACCAGAAATCTGTAATCATTTCTTATGAGGGGAGCAGGAAGGACATGTTACAGCATGTTAATAAAGTTGCAGACATTCTGATGTGAAAAGCTTGCAGTCAAATTATGCCATGATTTGAAGTCAATAACTTAACTCTCCTGAGTTCCTTTCCCAAGACAGTACATATATTTATGTCTCTCCTAATCAGTCTGTTTAATCAGACTGTTTATTGGTGAACTCTGTACACACAAAAATCAAGATAAACATCAAGATAAACATGCCATTACTTCAGTGAACATTTGTTAAGCTAAGTTGCAATTAATTAAAAGATGGAGTTTCAGATCTTTAAAGAGCAAAAAGCAACCCATATGTACAACTTAAAATGCAGCAAGGTTGCTAATTCCACAGTGATTCCCAGTGATTTCTGCTTTTGTTCAGCATAGCTGAAATTCAACATAACAGTGGCGAGGATGCCATCTGATTAGCCTGAAGTCAGCAATGGCCATGTTCACAAAATGTAATCTTATTTTACAGTGGAAGAATGGCAACATCATCCAGGAATAAATACCCAAATGACAATCTGCAACAAAATTGCATCTGGGTGCCAGGCCTATTTATGCCAGCTGTCAAAGACAATCATTCACTAGTTACATACTTAACATTCTAGATGGAGCCTGCACATTTATTTCTTTACTGTATTTCAAATTATTCAAAAGACTGGCTTTCATCACCACAAGCCATTTCTAGCAAATCATCACACTTCTTACATAAACATTTATTAAGCGCCGTGGGGCCTCAAGGGGAAATTAGGTTCTGGCATAATGAGAAGAAGGGAACTCCAAAGAAAAGATTGCAATCAGTGGTTTCTATAATTCATAAAGCATGCTAAGTTTGAAGGGAAGGATCCCTTGTTCTGTGGTCCAAAGTTCAGATGCTCCTCTCTTTACTGAAGCAGGCCACCAAAGATTCATAATGATCTCCTCTGCATATTTATTACGCTGTGCAAGCTGATTGGATTTCTCTCAACAAGACACTTCACTCCACAAAGGCAATGCCAGGCCTTCTCACAAAGGAGAAGAGGCCAAGCACTTCACTTTTCCAGTTCTAAATGCAATTCTGAGGACCAAAGGAGCAGCAGCTTTAGGAGCAAGGGGCCATGTTGCTTTGTAAAGCAGCTTTAAGGAATGAGGCACTCAAACTAATGCTAAATGAGAGAGCCCCTCAAAGATACACAATCAATCAGAATAGAGTTGGAAGGGACCTTGGAGGTCTTCTACTCCAATCCCCTGCTCAAGCAGGTATCCTATATCATTGTTCTGACCTAGGCTTCCTGATACAGTAAAAAGCAGACACATAGTCCAAAAAAATTCTCTTTTTATTTCAAAGGCTGTGAATTATGTTAATTCACAGCCTGTAATAATTCCCATATAGTTTGTAAAGAGTCCGACAGTAGCTGCCAAAATCTTTTGGGATAAGGCTAAGGTGACCAGATTTTCAGATTGGTAAAGAGGGACACCATTGACCGGGGGGGGGGGAGGCTTGATTAAAATTTTTATATTTTGTCAAAAGGTCACCCCAGGACACTGAAACCAGCATAAATACGAATCTGTTGCCAAACAAAATTTTGATCACGTGACCATGAGGATGCTGCAATGGTCACTAAGTGTGAAAAATGGTCGCAATGGTCGCTAAGTGTGAAAAATGGTCATCAGTCACTTTTTTCAATGCCATTGTAACTTTGGTCACTAAATGTTTTCCACCTCCTTCTTCTTTCACTCCTCTTGCTTATCTACCTTCACATTATCCATCTTCTGCTCTTTTCCTCTCTTCCTTCCTTTCTCCTTCCATCCTCTCTTCTTTCCTCACTCACTCCCTTCCTCCTTTTCTCTTCCTTCCTCCTTCCATTCTTTCAGCTTCATTTCTTTTGCCTATCTACCTTCTCTGTCTTTCTGCTCTTTCCATTTCTCTCTTCCTCTTCACTTCGGTTCTTTCCTTCTTCCATCCTTTCACCTTCCCTCCTTCCTATTTCTTCCTTCCTTCTGCCTATCTACCTTCACCTTCTCTGTCTTTCTGCTCTTTCCCTGTCTTGTTTCCCTAAAATCTTGTGGCTCATCTTAACTCAAAGTGTTCTCTCTTCCTTCCAGCCCATTTTTCTTTTCTTTTTTTAAGTTTACAAAGTAATTTTCACCAATTCAGTGGAAAAAAGAAAACAGACAGCCCTCTGTCTCAATACACACATTCAAATAGAGAGAAGTTCCCTAAGGATGGGCTCTCCAGCACAAGTCCCAAAGCTTGGAAGAGTAAATCTCTGGTTCCAGTGAATGATACAGATTGTATTCAGGCAGTTCTCTGTTCCAAAAAATAAATAAAAATCTTGCAACGGGCTCTCTCCCACCCCCAGCAACAAACATTCAAACATCAGCCTTAGGCACTAAAATGCTTCTACAAATGGAAGGTTGGCCAAAGGCCAGAGAAAGTCCTAGATTTGGAAATACCTGAGTACAAACCCAGGCAGTCCTGTGGGCTCAGACTCTTCCCTCTCTCCAACTAATTCCCTAGACTGAGGGCAGCAAGTCTGCAATAAACTAGATGGCCAGAAAGGGACACACACACACACACACACACACACACACACACACACACACACACAAACACACAGAACAAAACCCATTAAATATGATCAGACTGTAACCAGCTTTAAAACATCCCCACCCCTAATTGAGATACACTGGACAAAGGTCTCTTAAGACCCAAGAAGAGAGTGTGAATGGGGTGGGTGTGTGAAGGAGAGAGAGAAAGGAAGAGTGAGAGTGATTGTGAGTGGTGTGTGTATGTGAGACAGAGAGTGACTGAGTGTGTTTGTGTGTGAGAGAGAGAAAGGAAGTTGAGCATGAGTGGGGTGTTTGTGTGTGTGAAAGAGAGTATGATTGAGTGTGTGTTTGTGTGTGTGAGAGAGAGAGGACGAGTGAGTGTGTGTGAGAGAGAGGTGGGGGGAGAAATCCCTGCCCTGAAAAGGGAGCATCCTCCGAAGAGAGCAAACAAGCCCTTTGCGGGCAGGAGGCGGTGAGCGCTGCTTCCCCAAGGAAGCTGCACGCCTTTTCTTTTGCAAGCGCGCGACAACTGGCCCGGGAAGCTCTGCTGCCTGTCCGGCTGGTTACCAAGATTTAGGCCCGAAAAGGCAGGTCCCCGCAAGCGAGGACGGGCCTGCTGTCTTAAGTAAGGGCGAGAACCGGGCTCGCCCTGCGCAGCTCCTGAAGACAGTTTGCGAGCCAAGCCTTTCCTTAGAGGATCTCCTGCAAGAGCCGCTCGGCGAGGGATCTGCTTAGGTGACTGGATCCGGGGTGAACGGGAGGCTAGGGTGGGCATGGAGGTGTGGGCGGCCCGGACGGTTGCAGCCCCAACTTACCTCGCCCAGCGGCGGCCCGGACTAGTTTCCCCTCCCACCTCGGAGGCGCCCTGCTCACCATCTGCCAGTGGGCGTCTCCGGCGATCCCCCACTGATGGCGAAAAAAAGGCCCAACACCACACGGAGGGCGGAGAAGAGCAGCACCATCGTCGCCTTCGCTCTTTCTCCCACCTTTCCCTCCCTTTGGCCGCCAGCCGGAGGAGGTGGAACCGGGGCGGGGGCACAGAAAGGAGGCTGGGAAAGCCTCCCCGGACAGCTTTCTCTCACACAGGACGGGCACGACCTGGGAGACACAGGGAAAGGTGCCCGCTCGCCAGCCCGCCCACCCACCCTTGGGCTCCTGGGGCAGGATCTTCCCAGCGCCGCCGCTGCCGCGCTACTTCCTTTGCACCCTGCGGAGTTTTTCGCACACAGGACGGGCGCGACCTGGGAGACACAGGGAAACTCCGCAGGGCACGAAGGAAGCAGCGCGGCAGTGGGGTGCTGGGAAGGTGCTGCCCCCGGAGCCCAAGGGTGGGCGAGCTGGCAAGCGGGCACCTTTCTCGCACACAGGACGGGCGCGACCTGGGAGACACAGGGAAAGGCGCCCGCTCACCAGCCCGCTCACCCTTGGGCTCCGGGGGCAGAACCTTCCCAGCGCCGCTGCTGCCGCGCTGCTTCCTTCGCACCCTGTGGAGTTTCTCGCACACAGGACGGGCGCGACCTGGGAAACACAGGGAAACTCCTCAGGGCGCGAAGGAAGCAGCGCAGCAGCGGGGTGCTGGAAAGGTGCTGTCCCCAGAGCCCAAGGGTGGGTGGGCTGGCGAGCGGGCGCCTTTCTCACACACAGGGAGCCGAATGCTTTTGAGAGGGGACGGGTGTGACCTGGGAGACACAGGGAAACTCCGCAAAGGGGGAGAAGGAGAGGAGGGCCGTCTCCTCCCCCCAGCCGCCCTACTGTGGTGAGACAAAGGCTAGTGGAGGAGGCGGGGCAGTGGGGGGAAGCCAGACTGCGGCCTCCCTAGGGCTAAAAACCGCCACCGCCCGCCCGAAGCGGCGAAGCCTCCCGATTCCCACCGCTACCGTTACTCACCAGTTAAGCAGCAAGCAAACAGCGAAGACGAAATGAAATGGAGACTCGCGCGGCTTGCTAAGCTAAGCGGACTCCAGCCAATCAGTGAGCTGGCTGGGATGGAAAATTTTAAACACACGGCGCATGCTTAAAGTTTTCCATCCCAGCCAGCTCACTGATTGGCTGGAGTCCAGGCCAATCAGTGAGCGGCAGGCTGGGCTGGCTTAGATTTTTAGTGTAGAACGGAACGAGGGAGCGAGCTAGCAGCTGATGGGCGGGGGATCGAGCGAGCTGCGAGTGCCAAAATAAAGCGGGGTTTTTTGAGAACGGCCCGGGACGCGGGAAAAATTATGGGAAGGCATGCCTGTCCCGTCAGATGCGGGACGTCTGGCCACCTTAGATAAGGCTGATAAGCACCCACCTTTATCTTCCTTGAAATGCTGCCAAAGACTTAATTGGCAATTAGCTTGGCAAGGCTACATGAGCAAAGAGTTAAAATGGAGCTTCAGAATGTAAACCAGCATGAACAAAGTTGCTTCAAAGGTGTAATGTGGTTACACTGCCCTACTATTCACGCAATAGGCTATGTTGACTCTTGAATTGCCAACCCAAGATGTTATTTGTTGCCAATAAGGCCCTGAAAAGCATAGCAACTTTATGTGCATCATATATCAGAGCAGAAACAGATAACCTGAGACCCAGGACGAACCTACCATGTTTCCCCAAAAATATGACCTACCATGAAAGTAAGTCCTAGCTTGATTTTTACATGTGTGCCCTAGTAGTGGGATTCTTTTTTTTTTTTACTATCGGTTCTGTGGGCATGGCTGGTGGTCATGGCAGGGGAAGGTTACTGCAAAATACCTATTCTCTCCTGATCAGCTAGGGCTCAGGAGGCAGAAAATAGATGGGGTGGGGTCAGTCAGAGGTGGTATTTACCGCTTCTCCGAACTACTCAGAATTTCCACTATTGGCTCTCCAGAACTGGTCAGAATCTGCTGAATACCACTTCTGGTATGCCCAATATAAATCCTACCACCCCAAAATAAACTCTAATTAAGACCCCGGTCACTCTAGGGTGCCGAAGTAAAATTAAGCTAGGTGGGGATGGGGGGTGGAGTTGCCCTACTACTTACTTTCAGACAGTTGCAGCCAGGCCTCACACACCTTGACACCTGCCTTGTCGTCCCATTTCTTCTGCAGTCGGCAAGGCCTGCAAGACTTTCCAAAAGGCATCTGCAGCCAATAACAGAGCTATGGATCGACCCAGAGCTCTTTTATTGCCTGCAGAGGCCTTCAGGAAAGCCTTGCCAGCCTCAAAAGAAGGCCTTGAAGACCTCTGACAGCAAAAAGAAGGCTGGGAGTGACATGCGCAAGTGAGGTGAGTCAGTGGATGACATACACAGCCAAAAATAAGACCTTTTTTGGTTGCAAAAAAACGTAAGACAGAACTTATTTTTGGGGAAAATATGGGTACCAAAAGGCTTCCAAAACATGTTACTAATATTAAATATGAGAGCTTCTTTGGAATCCTGGTTATGTTAGTGGAGTGGGACAGTGGTAGAATTCTTTTTTTTTTACTACCAGTTCTGTGGGTGTGGCTTTGTGGGCATGGTTTTATGGCATGGCTTTGTGGGCGTGACAAGGGAAGGGTACTGCAAAATCCCCATTCCCTCCCCATCCCACTAACCTGCTTTTTCACTTCGTTCTCCTGTTCATGACAACAGAAGAAGATCAGCTGGGAGGCTGGGAGGCAGCAGGGATGGGTCCAGCCTATTTATCTACTCAAAATTTCTGCTACCAGTTCTCCAGAACCTGTCACAACTGCCTGAATAGCACCTCTGGAGTGGGAGTGGGAATGACAAGTCCTCCTTTCACCTTTACTGAGGAAGAGTTGTTTTTTCTTCACTTCATTTGGTTATTTGCAATGTATCCATTTTTTTTGAAAAAAATATTTTTAGGCAAACATAAACAAACAAAACAAAACACATAAAACCATCTTCCATTGCAAACAGTTTGTCGATTGGTTACAAGGTTTCTGTGCATCCCTTCTGAAGTTGTAAATGCTCCAACATTGGAAGTTTTTAAGAAGAGATTGAATAGCCGTTTGTCTGAAATGGTATAGGGTTTCCTGCCTAAGCAGGGGATTGGACTAGAAGACCTCCAAGGTCCCTTCCAACTCTGTTTATTCTATTCTATTCTATAATAAATTCAAGTGAGAAAGAAAGGGAGAGTTATTAAATACATGATGGGAGAATAATCAACATTAATTAATTAATTTTTAATTAAATGTAAATGAAAACAAAACAAATGTAGATTTTTACCTATTCTCTATTACATTTTAATATGTAGTTAGGGCGCAGCAATCAACTCTGAAGGGAGCCGCAACTATAAGCACAGATAATAAAGTAAGAAGTGAAGGAAATAGGTTTCTCTCAAATTCTAACATAAAATACCTGGCCTTATTTGCCCTTTCAAACTAAAGCTCGACTAAACAGATTTTCAGTGCAGCTCAAATTTGGGAATGCAATACTCCAGCACAAGTAATCCTATAAAACTATGAACATTACTAAAAGGGGATGCAAAACTATATATTAAATAACCAGAAAAATAAATTATAGTAAACTGGCTCGCAAAAAAGTGTGTGTCAGGCAAAATTGTGTCTAACACTGTGTAAGTCATAAGATAAATGTGCACAAATCTCCCACATACATATTTTTCATTATAAAGCATTTTTCAAATAAATATTGAAACAAGACGAACTGAATTTAATACTCAAAGGGGGAAATAACCCTGAAAAGGCCAAAGTGCATTTTTTCCCAGCTAGAAAAGGTCTTGTAATGTATTTAACTCCTAAGTTTAATTATAGAAGTGCTGTTTCAGATATTGTATACCTTCAGGCTGCCCTTGGATGTCATTGGAAGAATAAAGAAAGTATTACTTGAATATTGGTAGAAATAAGGCTTTCTTGCTCACAGGCTGATAATTAGGAGACCCAACTTCATGCGGACCCAGAAGAAAAATGATGTTGCCCTTTTGCACAAAGAAAAGACCCAACTATATTCAACTCTATAGTACTCATTTTTCATACTTATCAATACAAACCAGCTTGTTGTATGGTTAAGGCACTATGCTAGAAACCAGGAGACTGTGAGTTCTACTCCTGCCTTAGGCATTAAAATCAGTTGTGTGACTTTGGGCCAGTCATTCTCCCTCAACCCAATCCAGAGTCGAGCTCTGTAGCTCAATGGTTAACACATCTGCCTAAGAGGCAATAGAGCACAGGTTCGATTCCCAACAAGGGTGTGGCTAGCTGATGAGAGCTAAATAGCTTGAAATAGATCTATACTAGTCTCCCTTTATTTATTTATCAGCATAAATATAACAAATGTAACAAAAAGGCAACAGTAAAAAATATTGGGTTTCTGTCTGGATGGTCTCTTGTGACGAGCCGAAGACAGAGAGTGGAAGTGTGACCTTCCTCCCATATTTGGGCATACGTACGTACGTACGTACGTACGTACATACATACATACATACATACATACATACATACATACATACATACATACATACATATATATATATATATATATATATATATATATATATATATAATTCAAATAAAGAGAATCTCTTTTTAATTAATATTTCTGAGCTGGTCACTTGCTGTAAAAAGTTCCCAGGTTTTGCCAAAACGAAGGCAACAGATTCCCAACTTAACATAAAAAGAGTAAATATAGCATTCACTCTTTAATATAGTATTAGAGAGTCAATTTGGGGTAGTGGTTAAGACTGTCTACTGACAATTACCTCCACTAGACCAATAAGATCCCATAGATTAGGCCTCCTCCGAATTCCATCAGCCGGCCAATGTTGACTGGCAACTACCCAGAGGAGAGCCTTCTCGGTGGCTGCTCCGACCCTCTGGAACGAACTCCCCGTGGAGATTCGTACCCTCACCACCCTCCAGGCCTTCCACGTAGCCCTTAAAACCTGGCTGTCCCAACAGGCCTGGGGCTAAAGACCTCAACCCCACTCGAATGGTATGACTGTTGTGCTTTTTTAATGGTGTATTGTCTTCATGTTTGTAACTTGCTTGTCTTCCCCTCCCCCTGAATTGTGAGCTGCCCTGAGTCCCCTCAGAGAAAAGGGCGGCATACAAATAAAGTAAAATCAAATCAAATCAAATCATCAAGCCTGAAAGCGGGGAATTGTCTTCTAACCCCATGTTAGACACAACTGGTGACATTGAGCCAGTCACTCCTTTTCAGCTTTAGGGAGAAGGCAAGGGCAAACCACAGAAGTTTTGGCAAAAAAAAAATAATTGCCAAAGTCAACACTGATTCAATGGCACATTATAACTCCGCCGTTGCCGGTCCCAAGCCCGGATGAGAAAGGAGGAGGGTTGGGGTCAGGTTGGCATCTGGTCCTGTAAAAAAAAAAACCCGCCAACCCATACAATATGGTGAAAAAAACAAATAAGAATTCCATACCGCATCGGTCGTCGCGCGGGTTAACAAGGGCTGCGGCGGATGTTGGGGTCCCTGGACATCCGTCGACAAGTGGGCTACAAGTGGACCAGCCAACAAAACGACAAAAATATAGTGCAGATGAAAACCGTGCCATAATGGCCTGTTACTACAACTCAGAGCCAGAAAAAAGAGGCTATTTAAAGCGAATGTATGAATTATGGAAACAACAATATCTAGATTCAAATTATTATGTTAGTGAACAACGACTAGCAGATCAAAGGCGATTTATTATACGGAATAAAGTGTTTAGTGAAGTTGAACATGAGGAAATTCAGGCAAATTGCAAAACCCAAAAAACAATATCACAAGCGGAAATAACTGATATTCAAGACACAACTAAAGACATTATAGTAGAACTCCCAGAAGAAGCTCTCGGGGAGGAAATAACATCACCACCACTAGAACCAGTTATCACTGAACCAACTGATGAACTAACTCAAAAACAAAAAGATTTGAAGGATAAGATCATGGAGCATTTTCTGCTTAATGAGGAAAGGGGGGAATTGTCTTCTAACCCCATGTTAGACACAACTGGTGACATTGAGCCAGTCACTCCTTTTCAGCTTTAGGGAGAAGGCAAGGGCAAACCACAGAAGTTTTGGCAAAAAATAATAATCAAGGACCAGTCCAGACAATTGCCAGAGTCAATACTGATTCAATGGCACATTATTATTATTATTATTATTATTATTATTATTATTATTATTATTATTATTATTATTATTATTATTATTATATAAAATTGTATCACAGCGGCCAGTTGTTTCGCCGGATTTGGCATTGGTTACTAGTCGGGCCCTACCCAGGGGCCTAGGACGTCATAACGTATTTTCGTAATATGCGTACAGATCCAAGCAGTGCGGCTTTTTGCATTTGACTGATGGTGATTTTGTCAATTTTTAACTGTTTTAAATGTAATTCCAGTGCTTTTGGAATAGCACCCAGTGTGCCAATTACCACTGGAATTATCACTGCTGGTTTGTGCCATAGTCGTTGAATTTCGATTTTTAAGTCCTGGTATCTTGCGATTTTTTCATGTTCCTTCTCGGCGACCCTGCTATCACCTGGTATTGTGATGTCTATGATTGTGACCTTATTTTTCTCAACCAGTGTGATGTCTGGTGTATTATGCGCCAGTATTTTGTCGGTTTGTATACAGAAATCCCACAAGATCTTGACCATCTGATTTTCGGTGACTTTTTCAGGCTGATGTTCCCACCAGTTTGTTGCTGTTTTAATATTATAATTTTTGCACAAATTCCAATGGATCATTTGTGCTACTGAATTGTGCCGCAATTTATAATCAGTCTGCGTGATTTTTTTTACAGCAGCTGAGTATGTGATCAACAGTTTCGTCAGCTTCTTTGCAAAGTCTGCATTTGGCATCATCAGAGGATTTTTCGATTTTGGCCTTAATGGCATTTGTGCAGATAGCTTGTTCTTGCGCAGCCAGGATTAGTGACTCTGTTTCTTTCTTTAATGTACCTGTTGTTAACCATAACCAAGTTTGTTCACTGTCCACTTTATCTTTTATTTTTTCCAGAAATTGGCCATGCAGTGCTTTGTTCTGCCAACTCTCCATTCTTGATTTTATCACATCTTTTCTGTATTCTTGTTTCGTCTGTTGGGCCTTCAGTAGATTTTTGTTCTTTACTTCGATAAATAGATGTTCTTGACTTTCTTTTAAATAATCAGCCAGTGCATGTTTTTCTTCTTCAACTGTTTGCTTCACTTGTAATAATCCTCTGTCACCTGATTTTCGGGGCAGATATAATCTATCAGTATCACCAGGTGGATGTAAACTGTAGTGCATTGTCATTAGTTTCCTGGTTTTTTGGTCCAAAAGGTCCAAATCAGCTTGTGTCCAGTTAACTATACCAGCTGTGTATCTTATAACTGGTATTGCCCAGGTATTTATGGCTTTGATTGTATTTCCACCATTCAATTTAGATTTCAAAATTCTCCTAACTCTGTTGGTGTACTCTCGCCTGACAATAGATTTTACTTCTCCATGCTTGATGTTATCCAACTGCAGAATGCCTGCATTATTATACAATTGAATCACAGCGGCCAGTTGTTTCGCCGGATTTGGCATTGGTTACTAGTCGGGCCCCACCCAGGGGCCTAGGACGTCGTAACATATTTTCGTAATATGCGTGCAGATCCAAGCAGTGCGGCTTTTTGCATTTGACTGATGGTGATTTTGTCAATTTTTAACTTATATTTAATTATTATTAATTATTATTATTATTATTATTATTATTATTATTATTATTTAAATAGTAGCATTAGCAACATTTTCAGGATGTATTACCTCCTCACTAGTCCTCATTCCCCTGACTTCCAGTTTTTCCTCGAATTTCCCCTATTGCTGCTTGGTTCACTTTCCAGTTTCAGAGCTTATTACGGACAATAATAAAGAGAGGAGGGTCACCCTGAAGTTGTCTTTAGCCCATGAATACAGATTGTACACAGATTAGGTTGCTTGTATTCATTTTTCAGCACCGCTCAATGTGAAAAGTGCATTCCGTTTCTCTGTCTACTTGAAGGGTTTTGGAACTTGGAGGATGGAAACTGTAATTCTACATTTTACAAGCATCTTGTGGCATATTATGGCTGAGCATGTTTATAAAGGCCTTTCTCCTTGCAATAACCCCTGAAAGTCGGATAGAATAAAAGGACCCCCAATGATCCTGAGCGTGGATATGAATTCAGGCTTGTCTTTTTTCTGTTTCCCACATACTAGTAGCTCTTCATTGGAATATAAAAGAGTTGGGGAAGAATAGGAGACAAGTTAACAAATATTGTGCAAATTTATATGACTTTGCCAATTCAGGCAGGATTCATTTTAGCAAACACATTAAAACGTTTTGCAAATGCCAAGTTGGGTAAATAGCTGCACAAATGTATTAGCAGCAATCTGCACAGACGGAAACTGCAGCCAAAGAATTCTGCAACAATAGAAGTTCCCTTGAAAGTTATTTTATTAGAATAAAATCGGTTACCGTTTGCCAGTTTTGTAATCTAGATCAGATAAGATCACGATTGCCTATTTCATTTCAAGCTGCTGTTCACTTAGAGCAGTCAAATCATCTTTAATGTCTTTGCAGCTTTAAAGTTAGTATTTCAAGGTACTGCTCTCCATTTTTCTTGCAGCACAGCTGTTTAATATTGTAATATGTGTTTTAAATGGAATCTCACTTTCACACAACAATTCTGATTCTGAACTAGCAAATAGCAACTAATCAACAGTTTAGGGAAAGGTGATACTTTAACAAACTCAGCATCTTAATAGCTGCCTGAAAGCTTGGGAATTCCAGCAGCCTGTGAGTGTTTTAGAATTCAGTATAAAATCACACTTGGAGCTTGTGTTAGAACAGAGAGCATGCTTGCACAAAAACCAAATAAAACCTTCTTTCATAAAATGCATCACACCCAGACAAATGTATGATGATAAAACCTCATTGGTACTGTTAATTTTTAACCAATGTTAAAACTATTGATCTTTAACCAAGCACAGTTATTGCCACTACAGGTAGTCCTCAGTTAACAATTGTCCTGCTTAGCAACCATTCAAAGTTACAAAGGTGAAGTGTAATTGAAAAAGTGACTCTAAAACTGGTCCTCAAATGGTCTTTCCACAGTCACATGTCATTTGTGAGTTTCCTTCAGCCAGCTTTGGACAAGCAAAGTCAATGGAGAAGCCAGAAGTAAAATGACAAGTTATGTTGTTTATAGAGATTCTCAATCATCTAGGTCAAGGGTGACAAACTCCTGGCCCATGGGGTCAGATGTGTCATGTGTTGGCCACGTCCATGCCAGTTTAGTGAAGGGGGGAAAAGTCATGATATGTCACATGACATCACTTTGACAACATGAGTTTGACACCCCTGATCTAGGTCATGATTATGCCAAGGGAGCTTTTTCCAAAAGACAACTAGACTTTCTTGGCTCTTTCTTTGAAAATGTTTTACTTCTCATCCAAGAAATTTCTTCAGTTCTGAAGCTTTTTGGATAAGAAGCAAAATATTTTCAAAGAAAAAAACCCAACGAAGTCCAATTGCCTTTTCAAAAAAAATATCTTTGGGGTAACATTTTGTGACAACTTGCTTAATGATTGGGGGTGATTTGCTTTACATCTGCAGCAGAATTGATGTCCTAAGTTGGGTGCAGTCATATGAGCTTTTGCTGTTTTCCTTACCATCAGCACCACTTAGTGATGGGGTTGCCAGGCCAGTTGCAATTGTTAAGTGATGATTATGTATGTAGCATAACTATGATGAAATGAGACTTTTCCTAGTCAAATTGATTGCATACACTTTGTGGATATGGTCTGTATGCAGGGCATTATCAAAAGGATAGAGGCAACTTTTGTCACATCATAACTACATCCCACATTCATAAATGTCCATTCAAAAACAGGTAGAAAGCAGATTCCATATATGAAATGCTTACCTATTGATTCCATTATTCAGAAAACCAAACCCATTATGAAAAGGAGCAAAAGAGTTTGCCTGTTGTGGTCTGCCAGCAGCCAGCAGAGCTGGCAGCAGAGCTGGCAGCAGAGCTGGCAGCAGAGTGAGACAGTGAGGAGGTTGTGGAGGAGCATAGGTCAGTCCTGGAGGATGGAGAAGGCTCGGACGAAGGTTCTGTGTTGGAGGCAGAGATAGGGCCGAGGCTATCTGGCAGTGATCAGGTGCCTGTGGAGCTAGATAGCAGTGAGATAGAGGAACAGCTAGGGCCTGTTCCCAGAGTGTGCATGCGCAGAGCTGCCAGAAAAAAACAACAACTGAGAAATCAGGGTAGACTTGGGAGTAAAGTCACTACCTCCCATAGGAAATAAAAGGGGAGCAAAAGGGGAATGGGCTTTTGCAGGAAACAATTTGTTTGTTCAGTTGTTAGATTTGTTTCAGGAGTGTGAAGATCTGTCCGTGAATCTGAGAGACTGTGTCCAATCTTTCCTTTCATAGCACCTCATTTTGAAAATATTTAGATGGCAGATTTCTAAGATAGATAAGGTCTGTGGTCATAAATATTTCTTTGAAAGACTGTTTGCCAGGCCTTGCTGAATGTGAATGAGAGGAATTCACATTCGTTTAATAAAAGGGGTTTTGTCAGGACCAGATGTGTGCTTTTTGGGGAAGCCCAGGTCAGACCATTTCCCTATGTGAACACCCACAGAAAAAGTATGCTATGCACAAGGAATCTTTCAATTAAGACAAATGCAAAATAGCTGAGTGCTGGGGGTGATATGGAGGATTGAAAGATGTGATAAATACATTTCCTTTCCAGTTAACCTTCTCAGTAAGAGGTATTTGTAGGGTAGTTTAATGTTATAAATGAGAATCGGATGCTTAGAATCTTGTTACTTCAGGAAAACAGGTCTCTTAGCCCCAAGGCCATTGTTTTCTTTCCTCACAATAAAATTAATGAAGGCCTCACTTGGCAAATTAAAATTAGAGCTGCTGTTTATTTCAGCAAGCTAGAGATTTCACATTAAAATTATGGAAGCTGATCAGATGGATTTTCTTGAATTACTTTAAAATAAGGCTCCATTCCAACTTTCCTAAGCAGAATTATTATAAGTAAGCCTGACAAAAAGGAAGAGTGAAATCTGCCTGAAAATAATTCAAGGAGGATTTTGAATCTTAAAAGTACCGTAAGTAAAGGAAATAAAAATAGCCAACTTGTATAATTATATCTAAAGGTTTATCAAACCTTTATCTAAACCTTTATCAAACCAAAATTAAGTGATTGCTTGAATGAAAATTGTAATGCCTGCTATCAATGACATTGTTGAACATCTATATACCATACTAGCAACATGCAGAGAAATGGACAGAGAATATTTATTGTACTGACAACCTAAAGAATTGCATGTGCCTGGAGGAATTAACCAACTTAATGGCTTAAATTTTGATACATGGTGCTAGGAAATTCAGAGAATAATGATTGAGAAGGAAATTTATATTTTCTTTAAAATAAAGTCCCAACACAGAATACTTTCTGCTTCTTATGTAGACTTTTTCCTTATATACTAGCAAAACTTAAGCTTCATTACTTATTTCATATTTTTATTGATTTTTAATATTTTAAAGTAGAATAGACATAATAAAAAAAGAAGTTGAGGGAAGCCTATCATTTTCACTGGAGTTGCCTTTTTTATCCCATCCCATCCTGATGCCCTCCTGATGCCCTCCTGATGTCTTGAATTGCAACCTCTAATTTTGAACAAATTAGGTAGAAATTTTGCTAAACCAATTTTGCTAAACCTTTGGGAAAGGTTGCAGAAATGACCGCCATTGTTTCTTGATCAGATCTAATTATATGATAATTATGTGGAAATTTATCTGAATACAGCTTGATAAAAATGGAATTCTTGAGGATGGTTTTTATCTGATTTTTTTTTAGAATAGTCATAAAACTGCCATTTTTGTGAAACTGGCACCTTACGTACCATAACCATGGGCAAAAGAACAATAAGGACATAAAATTAAAAACAATTTAATGGTAGGGATGCATTTACATTTGGTTTTACCAAATACTTTACATTTGGTTTGACCTTCTACCATAACTACTTCATCTATAAACTCTGCAATGCATGTCCATTGTTTTCATCCTCACCATCATGGAAAATGGCAGAATGGGTTAAATGCCAGATTACTTGCAAGGAGAAGCATTTACCAATCAATCATTTACCAATCAATCAAGATCTTTCTATTCACAATTACTTGATAGAAGGTATTTAGCGGTACCACTGAACCCCATTTGAAAATGCATTAATATAAATTATTAATGAATTGCAGACCAAGGTTAAACAATGTGATCACTTGGAATTTGAGGCAACATGAATTTGCAAGCAAAACATTTTTCTCCCTAGTATTTTTAGGGTTTCTTTTATGCAACCAAAGCACTTATTTTTTTTTTATCTTGAGGTTTATTATTTCTTTTTGGGGGGTTTTAAAATTGATTTGCAAATGGAGCTCAGGCATTTTCTCAGGTTGCGTAGAATCTACATCATTTATTATTTATCTCTGTATGGCTCTTTCCCCATAGGAATTGAGAATGGGCACGATGGTCAATCTGCCTAGGCTTTTTATTTGCAAATCTGAAGGTTGAGGTCAGGAAGGTTTTCATCTAGCGATTGTTTGCATTTAGAGATAATTATCTTTCTTTCTCGGATTGTAAAGCTTTCTATTGAGTTCTAATGCTAAAAATTCCTACCGCTTATAATTTTTTTGATTCTTTAGCACTCTTTTTTTTATTTAAAAAAAAAAAAGCCAGTCATTTTCTGGAAATTTTTAACATTCTGGACAGTAGCATCAAGGTATTCTAGATATTACTCTTGCTTCCTTAGCTGCTGGCTGAGTGTTGCTGCTAGTGCTTCTAATGCTACTACCACATATCTAAAGAGATGTCCTATAATGATAAGGATCAGGCAGACAGATATTGCAATCTTTTCAAAAGCTGTTACATATGGTAATGATGAAATCTTTATCAGTTTTGGCTTAAAAGAGACCAAGTTAACAGTCGCAAAATATAAATAAAAACACAGAGCTCTCACAGTTGTGCTTGAACAGGATATAAAAGAGTCTTGATATTTGCTGGAGGAGCAAGAGGAAACTGCCAAGACAATGTGGAATGTCTACCTTACAGTGACAATAATATGTTTTGGCTTCTTGTCAACAGCTGGATAACGTGGAGAAAGTTGGGGCACTTGTAGTGCTTCTGTATGGGTAATCATGGCAAGGAAACAATTGCTATTTGGAAGTATTAAATACTTCCAAATAAGTCCAGCTACCCATATGCTAACAATTGTGCTTCTTTGTACACATCCATGTGCATTTTATTGATATAGTTTCAAGTTTTAAGTTTTCAAGAACTTGCATATACAGGTAGTCCTCAGCTTATGACTACAATAAGCACAAACTTTCCACTGCTAGGGAAGACAGTTGTTAAGTGAGTTTTGCTCCATTGTATGCCTTTTTTGCCACAGTTGTTACATAAATCACTGCAGTTGTTAAATTAGCAACATAATTGTTAAGTGAATCTGGCTTCCCCAGTTTGACCTTGCTTGTCAGAAAGTCACCAAAAGTGATCACATGACTCTGGATTTCTGCAATTGTATGGCAGCTGCTACGCATCCAAATTTTGATCATATGACCATGGGATGCTATAACAGTCATAAGTATGAAAAACAGTGATAAGTCACTTTTTTCAGTGTTGTTATTTTGAATTGTCACTAAACAAATGGTTGAAAGTCAAGAACTATCTGTATAGGATTTTGGGACCTAGAACTATAGGTACTTAAGGAACACCTAATACCCTGAATGAACAAACCAGATTCTAGAAAACAGTAACTTGTTTATTACAGAAGAACTGAAACACTTTCAGATAATCATATTTCAATTGAGAATGTTACTAAATCAGAAGAATTAGAATCATGCCATCCACATACAAAGAAATAGTGCACATTGCATATTGAAAATCATGCTGGTATTTATAATATTTTGACTAGATAAGATGAAAAACAAAGATTAGAAGAAACTAAAGAAAACATTAGATGCAAACGTCAGGAGGGTACAAAGGTTGGGTTTGTGGTGTAGGCTTAAGAAAAAGACATAAGAGAAAAAGTTACCATAATTAATTCATGGGCCATTTTGAAGAAAAGTGAATTCTGACTGCTAATGTGAATAAAGGGAAAGCTGCCTTAACTTCTTTTAAAGAAAGATTTCAAGAGAAAGAATAGAAGTAGGGATTTGCTTATGTGACCATCAAGCAAGAGGATCCTACCTGAATGTTAGGAAACCTTCTTCTCCTCCAAATCCTGAATGTAGGATGGTATTTTTATCTCTTCATTGGAAAATTTAGCAAATTGGAAAACACCGAACCATGTTCTCACATCAGGATGACCCAACTAGATTTGGGAAATCATCTATAACATACCAGGCATACAGAAAAAAATAAAAATCTGCTCTTCTTTCCTTCTTTCTTTCTTTCTTTGAAGGAAAAAAGAATATGAAGATGTTCAGCATCATGCAAAAAGAAGGTGAGACAGGGAAGGGAAAGGGAAGAGAAAAGTGTGGAAGAGAAGAAGGAAAAGGAAAGAAAAGGCATTGACTTCAAACTCCCTTTAGTGCAGTAGAATAGGGTAAAAACATCAAAACACAGCTATTTAGTTTTATATAGTAGTTTAAACTTGCCATTTCCATAACACCGTATCTAACTAATCGGTAAAGCCAAAAATCAAAGTTTCATTTTTTTCTACCTCAAACACAAAGTCCAAAAGTGGTTTCCAGGTAAAAACAAATGTATTTGTATTTTTTTCTTTAATCAAAGCAATCAATTTAGCCATCTCTGCCAACTCCATTGGTTTGCAGCCATTCATCCATTGTTGAGGTCAAAGTGTCGTTTCATTTTGAACATCAATATAAATAGCATCAAAGTTCTGGGGTTTTTTTCCAAATCTTTTTCCATTAAGCCCAAAAGAAAAGTATCTGGTTTTATCTTTATATTCACTTTGAGAATTTTCTGTATTAGAATATAAATCCTACACCAAGAGAGAATTGGATCTTACAATGGTTATTTTAAAGAGAAGGTGTTCCTGACCACATCCACACTTGAACAACTGAACTGTAAGCTATATATATAACTTGCCCTTCCTTTTTTGATTAAATAGGAAGATTCAGATCAGTACTGATCTTACTTGGGGATCATTTTGATGGCTCTTAGTCATGTCTGAAATTTTATAAGTGTTAAAAGGTGGGGGGGAGGCATATTAAAAAAAGAAACAAGGCTTCGAAACCTACCTGAAGACACGTATGAATATTTCTTAAGATACATCTCAGCTGAATTTAAAGAATGAAAAAAAATTGCCACTGCCAAATTGCAGGAACTACAGGGATTTTTTTTTAACCAATTATGCCAGAATATCATTAATATTGATAAAAACAACCACAATATTGTAGGATATAGATCCTGTTGCGCAGTTCTGGAGACAAATTCTGCCAAGACCAAAGATGGGAATAGAATATGTGCTTTGTTAGATTTACTCAGTCAAACCCTGTTTGGATGTGATGGGATTGCAGTGCCCACAATCCTTAGCTAACTTATAGCTGAGATATTGTGGAAGGCTGTTCAATGAGGAAATATAGTTTTCAAGTGACATCTGCCAGACACTCAGCTTGATCCATTTTGGCATTCATGTTATTCTTTAATCAGGCATAACTCTGTCACCTAAATGGCCAGCTGCTTGACTTGTGAGCAATCACTCTGCTATGTATTCCCTACTGTTAAGTTGCACATAAAAGGAGGGAAACTGTATTATGAAGTATGTTTATCATCTGAAATGATGAATTGCTTCTTTAGGCCTAAAAGTCAGGCTTTTCTTCTTTAGAAGATTGACCTCCTGGCTGTCTTTCTATCTGCCTTCACCTGTCTGAAAAACAAGGAAGGAAGGAAGGAAGGAAGGAAGGAAGGAAGGAAGGAAGGAAGGAAGGGAGGGAGGGAGGGAGGGAGGGAGGGAGGGAGGGAGGGAGGGAGGGAAGGAATCAGTTTTGTGACACCCTAAAAAAAGAAAAGATTGATTCCCTTAAGATTAAAAGGAATCTGTGTGAGCTTGCTTTCCAGTGCTAAAAATCCAGGTACAAATTACTTTTAGCAAAAAAGTTTTATTTTGTCTGTCTGGACCACTATTAAGGAATTAACCCAGAAAGATGAAGGAGGTTTAGAAATTCCAACAATTACCGCTGCATAGATCTCTCTCCAGTCATTCTTCATTCCAAACAGATATTGTTGACAGAACATCAAGATTTCCATCACAGCTTTGAGGACCATAATTCTGACCTTTAAAATGTTAATCTGAAATATGTATATGCAAGTAAACAAGAACATTTCAGGCTCTCCAAAGCAATGACAGCTGCACAAAATCAATACAGCATGCAACTCCATAAAGCAGCAGGATTCCTTTCACAATAAGGATGGAAAGTGAAGTCTCTTCAAATACTTTGAGGTAGATGAAGGCAAGGTCTTACATAAGATGGTCAGATACACAGTAGATTCAATTCCCAGCCTCATCCTTATTGCATATTGAATCAAACTTCACTTGTAGACATTACTGATGCAAAATGTGTGATGTGGGGGGGGGGGGTTAAATGTTCCCAAACAATATCTGTTTCTATTTTGAAAACTAGTAGATTGTTTATTTCTTTAAGAATTGCTTGTTTTTCCTTAGGAGTGATTTCAGTTTGCCATTCATCTCATAGAGATGCCTTATAGGCATTTTCAATTTATCTATCTGGTATCACCAAAGTACTTCAAACCATAATAGTGTTTTCTGATTTCATTCTAAACATTTCATCCCTATTTTCAACCTTCTCCTTCAAAGAAATTGACGTTTTAATTTTTTTCAGCTGATATAAAGTTTTGCAAATCACCCTCATCTCATATTTTTAAAACTTATTCATTGGTGACTAATCTGCCTTCATATTTGAAACATAGTAATAAAATTAGGCTGCTTTGCCCTTCACTGATTTTTCAAAGAAACTCTAATCTTTCAAGTGAACTATTAATTTGGTTTTATAACTGTGTTGCATCATCAAAATAGGAGAAAAAAACTACATACCCATGTGTCTTAGGCTCCAAACATGCACTAATGATCTATAAAGGGCAAGAGGAATATTTAAATAGAAAGTGGATAACCACATTTATTCTAGCAATTCCTAAGAGGAAAATTTCATCTCTCACACTTACAATTTAAAAAAAAGGTCTTGAGCAAATCATTCCAAAGTTGAAATCTGAAGTGGAAAGAAAGAAAGAAAGAAAGAAAGAAAGAAAGAAAGAAAGAAAGAAAGAAAGAAAGAAAGAAAGAAAGAAAGAAACAAACCGCACACCAATGTCTAATATAATTCATATTAATGCTCAGTCATATTGGATTCATAATAATTGGAGCTCATGGTTTAATTATACAATAACACTCCTCCAAATCTGCTTATGTATGCTTCTGTCTCCATTAGGGAAGTTAAATCATTACCAAAAACAAGATAAAAAGTTAATGTAGCAAATCCCATTGTCTCGATGAAACAGCGTTAAAGTCAAGCTTGCATTTGATGACTATTCCCCACTTAGCAAGGTGTTCATTAAAAATAGTCTTGTACGTATGATACGTTTATTGTTTTCTTTCTTGGGGAAAAAGCATAAAACTTCACTTGGCTTAATTTCTTTTTCTAGTAAATAATGTTCAAGGAGGGGAACTCACATCAATAAAATTATGACAGAGATATGATGGGTACAGCTCTTGCATCTAGTGAAAGCAGCCAAATGTTTCCCCTCTTCAGTATCGTGGCTTGCAGTATGGTCTCCTAGAGTTTTATGTTTGTTTACTAATAACTGGCTCATCTAACCTGAATATTTCAATTAAATTAGATCACAGCTCCCATAATTTTCAAGCAGGCACAACGTGGAGAGTTGAGACTGGGGTTTTTTTTAAACTGGAGGTATATTAGGTTTATGAAGAAGTAAAATTGATATGGAGAAATTGGAGGCCTTTATGGTTGATCTTTACTACAAACAGCAAATGCTATTTACAATAGGAATTGTAAATCCCAGCTTCATCCCAAGGCCAGGTTTCTTTTTGGGACTCCTTACCATAGACTATTCCTCTCTAACTCTCCTTCTGAATGCTTAACTTCCTACCTTTTCACTCTGTCTCCCTTCCCTGTTTCTAGGACTATCAAAAGAGAAAATATATTTATGAACAAGTGTGTTTGGACACTGCTTCCTTTCATTGGAGTAATTCAGCCAATCATCTCCTCTGTCTCATCTGTTGGGGGAAGAACATATCTTTGAAGACTTTGATCCAGTCTTTCCCCAGAGACTTAGCTAAAGACTCCCACCCTCTGCCTGTAGCCAGCTGATTGCCTCCTTCTAGACTTGGGTGAAGATACCATATTTTGGGCATTTCACTTTTTTTCCTCCAGGGAAGCAACTCAACCAAGAACTAATTACTGTTTCCTACATTCACATCAACTTTCTTCTCTGTCTTTTCTCTTCAGCCACTCTTTCTACAACAAACATTCTAGTTTATGTTCTCTCTCCTCTATTCTCCACTCATTTTCTCTCCTTTCTTTCTCTTCCTCTCCCCCCCCCCCAATTTTGGGTCAAGCCACAGCATATCCCTCAGCAATTGAGGAGTTGGATATATCCTGCAGGCTGTCATTCCCAACACCAATATATAAGGCTAAACCTCTTTTGTTCATGCAGACAGGAAGAATAAAAATAATAAGGCCAACCATGCACCACCACCCATCTAGCCCCACTCTTCTATTCACATAGTTTCCACTTGAAATATAAATACATACATAGGTCACAAATCATTTTGGCATTAAAGAGAATGTGAGCAATGGAGCTAATTGTTCCTCTCCTGTGCCATAGGTAGCATCACTGCAAACAGCTAATAAGGTTGTAGATATTCCAAAAGTGTTTTAGAGATTTTGATAAGTGCAGCATTTCTATGATACTATTATTATTAGGTTCTTCTGTAAAAATGAGTATTACTTACAAGGTTAACTTCAGACCAACAATCAAGTAAGCAACACCCCAAATCAAGGGTACTGCCAAAGAGTCATCAGTAGTCAGCCTAACCAAATAATCTCTTAAGACTGCTTCCACTCACAGAGACAGGCAAGCCACTGACAGCAAACAACAATCCTTACTAGCACTGATGATGTTACCTAGTTAGGGTAATGGAACATTTGCAGGAAAACAAGCAAGCTCAGAGAGCACCTTTAAACAATTTAGAATAATTATACTTAGAAATATCTTGTCAGCTGCCACCTCACATTCACTTGTGCTTCAATACCATGCAGTGACAGACTGCCTTGAAATATGGGGATTGTGGATAGAAAGGGGAATACTTGTGGGGAAAGGCCCAATGTATTTCTTTGCTAGTAAGGCTTAGCATTTTTAACTATTATGTTGTATTAATATTGATTAAAAATTTATGATTAAAAATCCCAAAATCTGAGGGAAGAATAAGTGTTAAAACGAAGGTTTCTTCAGTGTCTTAGAAGACTTCCAGTGTTAATCCCTGTAAGTACTTAAAATAGCATGGGTATGGTTTTATGGGATGGTCAAAACACTAGATTTACAAGACATTACTACTTTCATGTGAAAAATAAGGTTTAACGTATAATTTTCAATTATATCATTCCCTTTATATTTTGACTGCTATTCCTTCTTGCAACTCAAGTGATTTCTCTCAAAAACCATTATGGGCAGAACTAGGATGCTATGATCTTGTGCCTTTAATATCTTGGCAGAGTCTTGGTTCCCCTTTTAGTTACAACTCAGTTATTTTCCCACGTTAAAAACTGCAAGACACATTTTGGGCAGGAGACTCTAATCTGATCTGAACTCTGATGAGAAGTTGGCATAATGGGAAATACAACATGAACATTGCTGGTAAATCATTTTTCTGCAAGTCATGATGACAAAAGACATCAGTATTTCAGACTAGCTTTCAGATTAGCTTATTGCTAACCAGTTTATTATTCTTTTTAAACTATGTTTTGCACAAAAACAATTTGGCCTTCCCAAAAAAAGTTGCATTTCAACTTCTGTACATCAGAAGCTCAATTGTGTCAGAAATGACTGTGACTCGTGGGTTTTTCACTTGTTCTGTGGTGACACTGTTTTGTTTTAGCATGCATGAAATGAAGAAATGAAGGTAACAATATGGATGCAGTTAAACTACACCCTGAATTATTTGAAAGCATAAAGAACTGAGTATTTATCTGCAAAAGATTTATCTATTTTAAAGGAAAAACTCTAGTAGGCTTAAGGTGACACTCTGGATGGAAAACAAAGCACATGTTCCCCATGTGAATTGATTTTCTACCACCTGTCACAGGGAGTCTGATCAATATGATTCTGTGTGATTAGAATTTAATTTATTGTTTAAAACTCCATTGTGTGTATCAAATGTTCTAATAAATTTTAATGTAGTTTATCTTGATTTTTTATTTCATGTATTAGTAAATGCAATCTCCATGTTTTCATTTCTTTTGCTAACAATTAAAAAGCTATTTTTTAAAAATTAAAAATCAAAGGAAAACATGGTCAGGTGGCTTCAGTCCTTGTGCTAGGCCTTCACTCACAAAGAAAGGTGATTACAGGAGTCCCAGAATAACGTTGCAGGATCCAATCTGGGTTGGTCACCGGGACAGAGGTTTAATCTTCCAAACTTTCGGACTCAAGCTGGATGGGCTGAGATTGGATTGCAAATTGGATCCTGTAAAGCCTTCACTGTACATAACAAGCAGCCAATCTAAAAGCTGATTTGCTTTTGTGAAGGATGTCCCCAGCAGGTGTGTGGCATGCCAGAAAAAACTGTTCCCTTATCTCCCTAAAATCTGCTTACCAAAAAGTTCAACCTATGGGTCTGTCAGAGATTAGTACTATACATCTAATGCAGAACCTCCCTTCAGAGCTTCTCTCAGCCTTTTCAGAAAGATTAGTTCTGTAGGCAGGAGAAGACTAAGAGGACCTCTGAAATGGAGTAAGGTCAAGCAGCACCGCTGTCTGATGCTACTCTTGGAAATGAAAGGGTCATGTAGCTTTATGAGGCAGCCTGGAGGGAGAGTATGGGTCAAAGCTTCATCAAAACCAAATGCTTCTTCAATAGCTTGCACATTTCTAGCTGATATCGCATTGCAAAAACTGATGTCTTTCTTCCAATTTCTTCATAAATTAAGCCAATGTATTTCATCCAACAGTGTCAAAAAGGGGAGAAAATAGTCAACCATTGATATTGAAATCTAGTTTGAATCAATGGGAATAAGAGATCTTTATTTTTAGATAGATAGATAGATAGATAGATAGATAGATAGATAGATAGATAGATAGATAGATAGATAGATAGATAAGATAGATAGATAGATAGATAGATAGATAGATAGATAGATAGATAGATAGATAGATTGATTGATTGATTGATTGATTGATTGATTCAGCCTTGCATCATCTAGATCTGTACCTGAATTAATCCAGGGTGAATTTAGAGATTTTCCACATCAGTGAATCAGTGTCCATACTGACACCCAGTTGGCTTCATGTCCCAAGGTGGGATGAGAACTCTCAGTCTCCTGTTTTCTAGTGACTTAAACCATTATATCAAACTGCCTGTCATTCATGTATAGATGGCATTCACTTCCTTTTGTTGAGTTGTCTTCTTTTAGATGGGATAGGGTAAAAGTGGAAGAGTTACCATCTTTTTGGGAAAAGATGTGCTGTTATTCACAAAAAAATTCTCACTAGAGGCTATTGGTTTCCACATCTGAATACATCCAGGCTCTTTAGAGGAGGAGATATTCACATTATCCCACAGATATTTGAAAAATGGAAATAATTTGTAGAATGTCATTGCTAATAATTTAGCTTTAGTGTCTTTTGTTTGTGATCATGTCAATTGCTTTTGAATCTTAGATTTAGAACTCCCTGGATAGAATTCTGTCATATTTAGGAAGGATAAGGAATTAAATTAAGAAAACATCATTTTGAGAGCAGAAAATCCAATGCAAATTTTCTCGTGGGAAAAGATACCCTGTTAATCCACACAAGAAGATTAGAACAAACCATGTGGTTTACTCCTTTCCTGTGGGGGATGGGGAATATGGAGGTGTGTTGTGAGGACAGGTTCCTTTGATAGTACTCATTCTGCACTCTGAATTGTATGCTATGTTGCTCAACTACAAACATAACAATTGCAATAGCTAGCCTGAGTGAAGCCTATATTAGCAGATGCTGAAAGTATTACCTTTTTCAGATGGTGTTGGAAATAGGCTACAAAAGGAAGCTGGACTAAAAAAAGGTAATGAAAACAAACATACTTTTTACCAGCTCTCAAGTCAAGTAATCAAATTTGTTTTTTCTCAAGAAAATATATTGTTAGGCATTAATTTTCAAGCAACTTTCAAATCCCTACTGTCTGTAGATCCCTCCATTCTAATTTGAAAAAAGACTAAATAAAATTTTAAAGCTGCTAAGTACATTAACCATTGCCATTGAACGGGCATCTATAATTCTGAAAATTAATTAACCCATTCTTTTAAGACTAAGAGCAAAACAACCCAAAGGTATTTATCATTCTTAGGGATTCTTTCTTGCAGAGAACAGTATAATCATGTGTGGGATTAAAAGTTCCTTTAATTTGTTTTAAAGAAGGATTTTTTTCCAGCATGCAAGTATTTGTATATGATAGATTGTTTGTGTTTGTGTATTAAAATATCTTACTAGCAAGAATCCCATGGCTGTCAGTGTTACTCGGGAGCTGGTTCCTTGGAAAATTATCTCAGGAGGTTTATGCATTCTTGAGACTAATGGTATGTCCTTTTGTGTGTACATGAATCTAAATATAGCTAGATATGCACACATACTATTTCCAGCATTAATCTTCAACAGATTTGTTTTTCAATTCAGTTTCTGGGACAACCCTAAAATATCTGTGACAAATAGCCAGTTGATGCTGCTTTGCTGCATATTTAAATTTTTAAAAGACTGCCTGTTAGCTTGCCCTTTATTTTCCTGCTTATCTACAAGATTGCTTTATTTCCTCTCTCTGGTCTAATGGAAAGAATAAGGACAGGTTGTCTCTATCCATCTCCCTGATTTTCTCAGACCATCTTTGTTCCCATTGAGACATACCTTCCAATAAAGCAAACTTTATCAGGTTCAGCTATAGTGTCTCACAGCAAACCACATTGAAACCTTTCCTCACCAAAAATATAGGATTAAGATTCCTGAATGACAAGACTTAAATCTTGTTAATTATATAGATGTATTATTTTGAAATAAACACTGAAATAATCAATAGGTATCTTCTATCATTAAGTTAATGCCATTAACGCCATAGTCATCCCAGATAACAGAAAGTATAGCTAGTTAGTTCATGTACTATAGATTATAGGGCTTAACTTCATGCACCGTTTATTAACACAATGAATTAGTTATTATGAAAACAAATAGCATACACTTTGTTTCACATATTCCCTCTCTTGAGTTTAGCTATTGCTACAATCAAATTGAAACCATTTGATTGAATGTCACGCTGATGAATTATATTGGCCTTAGAAGCCTGGAATTTTCTTAATTTTCTTTTACCTGTTTTAATGAGAGATCACTAATAATCGACATGTATTGTATTGGAAATAGTTTTTATTTGCATGAACAATTACCTACTTATAATTGTATTTGTATCATTTCCCAACTTTGTGGGATTTTTATTTGGATGTACAGTATGTGATATGCAGATCATACCAGACACTAAGCTTAGTCTATATGTAAGTCAGGGAGAATAAAAAGTCTAAGAGAAAAGAATTCTTAATAGCAGTTTTTCATTATATATACGACAGTACTCACTATCAGTTTTTATAAAAAAAATAAAATAAAAAGAGGAAGCTTTGGGCCATATAAAAATCAATGTAAAATGTCTAGATTTTCATTAGCTTTTTAATTAGGTAGAAAGCACTGTCAGTAATGTATGCAACAGACCATGGAAAGGTTAAAACAGTCATATCCAGGCTGTTGAGAGAAGCATATGATGCATGGAACTGAAAACAGGAAGCAGTATCAAGTTGTTGCACAAGGCAAAGTCAGAGTTAATTACCAAGGGTCAGAAAGCAATAAGGTAATCTATAATGCAAAGCCCAAGGAATTCGACAAATTGAAGAACAAGAGCTCAGAAACAAGAAATTCCTCTACCATTGTTGCTGCACATTGATCTATTGCAAACCAAGGTCTAAAGCAGCAGCCAAAAATACACTACTTTTAAAACTCTGGGGTCTTTAAGGGTCTGCCCTTTCTACTTCAAGGATCAGCTACAGCAAAGGCTGCAAGTGAAATGTGACATATCTACTTCAGAATCTGAGCATTGTTCAGTGGATTTAATGGCATGCACGTCTCTAAATCCCTAGATCATCATTGCCAGCAGTCTTAAATTTTATGAGTTGTAGTAGGCAAAGAAATTCTGCTACATTTTAGCCATATGTTGTACAATGAATGAAAATTTTCTTTACAAATGTGTTTGAAAGGTAAAGAGATCCTCAGATAAGCCTGCTCTCCACCCCCACCCCCACCCCAATATAATGGTAACAATGGATTTCCCTGCTTCCATTGATACAACAATTTTTTTTCAAAGAAGTTATTAGAAAAAATGCCTAGTCTGGAAGATCTAAATAAGAAATATTATGCCTAAGAAATACTTGCTATTGCTTTGCAATCCAAAATGAGTCTAGGACAACTTGTGGCCAACTTGCCATGACCAATTCATCATAGGACAGCTCACTAGGGACAATTTGCTGAAGAACAACTCACTGCAGGATAAGAGTTACATTAAAATCCCAGAAATTGTAGAATAGAACCATTAAAAAAGGATGGCAAAGAAGGGACGAAATAAAATTTAAATGACAAAAATTAAAATGATTTTTTTAATTATTGCTAATAATTAAATTGAATTGTTGAATTGTCCTGTATTGAGTTGGCTGGGGTGAGTTGGCTGTAGCTAGATAACCATGGTGAGATGTCCGTGGTGAATTGGTCATTGTGAGTTGTCCCATTCCAGTCCAAAACATCCAAAAGTATTTTGAATGTTGAAGAGTGTCATCTTAGGAAGTCAACCATAGATGCTGCATAACCCTCCCTGTTCTGTTTGCCAAGGAATAATGGATCATGCACACTGATATCTTTATGAGTATAGTTTATTGCAAATGCAAAGTAACCACAGTGTGTTATCTTGAAAAATTTGGAATACATAAACATCACGGTGATGCATATGTATTCCAAATGGATGACATGGATGTATATAATCAAGTGTTAAGTCAAGAGCTGATTAAATAGTCCAAGTACTTTTACTCTAGGCAAAATAATTATCTCTTTAAGGGATATAGGTGCAAATTTGAAAGCTAAATGTTCTTTGGTTAAACAATGAATTGGCAAGTCCTTATTTTTAATAATCCAGTCCTTATCAGATACCAATACATAAGATCCATGGCCTAGCACAATATCACTTAGACTTATATATCGCTTTATAGCCCTCTCCAAGCAGTTTACAGAGTGAGCCTATTGCCCCCAACAATTTGGGTCCTCATTTTACTCCTCTCAGAAGGATGGAAGGCTGAGTCAAACTTGAGCTTGGTGAGATTTGAACTGCCAAATTTCAGGCAAGCACCAGTCAGCAGAAATAGCCTGCAGTACTGCACTCTAACCACTGGGCCACCGCAACTCATATAAGCACTTTTAGGAGAACAGAGTCATCCATATTTGCCTTAATGATATAATAACAACGAAATGGTTTTGATGATGACAAATCAGCAAGCAACATGAGCACTCCTTGGAGATAGATATTGTATATGAAATGTCTACATGTTACCCCAAATGTACATACATTTAGGGGGGGGAAATAATTTATGCATTTGTCAGGTTTCTATCTCACCTTTCCTTGAGGAGCTGAAGGTGTCTTTCTCTTTTCATTTTACAACCACCACAAGAGATAGAGTTAAACTGAGAAATTTAGAGTGTGGCCCCAAATTAGTTCCATGGCTTAAAGTGAATTTGAATTTGAACTGTATGTCTAGTGCAGCACAGAGATGATCTGAATAGCTTGTTTGGCCACTTGTGAAAGTGAAGGAGCTTTCTTGCTAATACAAGAAGAGACCCAATTTCGATATGGTGTCATAAAATGTATGATATATTACTTATTAACAAAACATACAATAAATAAAAAGAATGTATTGTAGGCATTGTTGTGAAATACTAAGTACAAAAATCGAGACAGTGCTTCTCCTTTTAAATTGATTTAAATATAGGGCTAAGAGTGTCTACTTTCGACAAGGATAAAGTACTAAAACAGAAGTTTACATGTGGCATGAATAAAAGGGTTCTTCTTTACACCTAAAGCCAGCAACACAACACTTACACAAGGAAAGCATTTTGGAGATCTGGTTATAAATCTTTACTGCGTCCTGCAATGTAATAAAAGCAAAGTTTTAATCTTGAAGGTTATTAAACTGCTTTCCCTGACCCTGCAGAATAAGACAAATCCATTGGGCATTATAGCCTCCTTTCTTGCCACTTCTATCTTTGTAAAGGTCATTTTTTTCTAAAAATGAACTTTTGAGCAGCTATTGATTCTTTTCAGCTGTGAAAAAAGGTTGTGCTTTTACAGTTTTCCCCACTAATTTGCTCTATAAAGAAAGATGAAAGTTGAAATCTCAACTGAACTGTTTCCAGACAAGAAAAAGCATTACAAGTTGTATTAATCAATTAACATATTTTAGGGCAAAGTATGCTTTAAAAAATACTAGTCAATACAAGGATTTTTAAAAAGACTATAATCTATTTGAGCTGTTAATTTGGTAATAGCATACAGTGGAGGCCACAGAAGCTGGCTCTGTTCACTATTCCTGGGTAAGCCCATGCAAAATACTGTTTTGTATCTCCCCACACAATTTCCACAAGTAATGTGTGTGATTGGAGGAGACCTGATTTTTTTTAATCCCAATGGGATATTGCCAAGAAGCAGATAGTTATAGAGAAGTCTTGTAACCAGCTCAATCACAAAAAGATGATATCCAAAGCTTTTTTTAAAAAAAATGGTCTGGAATAAATTACTAGTAAATTATTTTCCTTAGAGGTTTTTTTTAAAAAGGTTGTCAAAAGTCAAAAGGTGCTACATTTGTTCAGTGAGCTATATAGAATACCTGTCTGGTCCTTCGACCTGGTCCTAGGATTTGATGATTCAGCAGAATAAGTTGACTTTTATAAAATTATTTCAGAAAATGATGGGCACTGAGCTCTGAAATATTATTCTAAATAATAGGCTAGACCTTAAATATTCACATTTCTGCAATTTAAAAATGGAGATGAAAAAAGGATCCTTTTTAATCCCTGCTTCAGATTCTGGCTGTATTTAATAAAATTCACCTACTTAGATATTGTATGTAATTCCTTTATACTGGTGTCTGTAGAAAGAAGTTAATGATTCTTCTCCTCTTGCACTCTTAAATTTGATGAGCTTCTTTGAGATATTTGTGCTAAAAACCACTTCTACGCGAATATGTAACCTAAATATTGTCTTTAATGTACAGCTTAACTATCATATCTTCCTTTGAACAGGTCATGTTTAGCCTCCATTTATCTCTAATCCTATGTACATCTAAGGAAACAATTAATATAATGAGATTACACAAAACTGATATGTCAAATGCAAGCATGTAGATAACACAAAATTGATATTTCACTTCAAATGCAGCCCATGATTTTATTAGATTAGCAGGTAACATTAAAGTACGGCAACTGGATAATAACTTAATAACTGGACAAAAGTGTGATTGTGCTTCAAAAGGACCTTAATATTCTTAAGCATTCTAGTAAAGAAAAATCAAATGCATAAATAAGGGCTTGGGAAGATTTGGCTTAGCACTAATGTGTGTGAAAATCTAGTTCTAGCTGACCAAAATTGAACATGAGCAATCAGTGTGATGCAATATTTTAAAAGACACATGTGATCTATGAATTTAACAGCCACATTGCATCTAGATTATGAGAAGTAACAATTCCATTGAGCCAGTTTCATATTATAATGCAGAAAATTCTTAAAATAAAAACAAAAATGAAACCAGAAACTTTTCTTTTGAGTTTAATGGACCTCTAGAGTCAACAAATTGGGTCCTCATTTTACCCACCTCAGAAGGATGGAAGGCTGAGTCAACCTTGAGCATGATGAGATTTGAACTGCCAAATTGCAGGCAGGCAGCAGGCAGCAGAAGTAGCCAGCAGTGCCACCGCGGCTCAAGAAGAGTTCCTGAAAGACCTCCAATATACTTTTGAGCATTGCCCACAATGATGCATTCAGAATTGAGGGGATTTTAGCTAGTTTCATTTTTCTTCTCTTTCAAGGGTGGCTTCTTCTGGTCTTTACTGTATTCCTCTGGGAGGTGGGTGTCATCCAGAACCTAGTGCTAATCCTATGCACCTGCTCCAGGAGGAGTAAATGGTAAGTCTCTTCTACCTTTTGAAGGAAGACACAACAGGACACGGCCATACAAGGGCTGCAGAGGCACATAGGCTCAGCCTGCTACATGATGCCATCAAAAAGAAGTCCAGAAAGAGGAGGAATAAAGTGAGAGAAGGCAAGAAAGTCTTGATCCTGGTTAAGTAACCATGGCTGGAGGCAGTGGTGGGATTCAGCCAGTTTGCACCACTTTGGGAGAACCAGTTATTAACTTTCTGAGCAGTTTGGTGAACTGGTTATTGGAAGAACTCATTAGGGCAGAGAACCGGTTGTTAAATTATTTGAATCCCATCACTGGCTGGAGGTCAGTTCAGACTGCTGCAGGAACTGTTTCTACAAGTGCAAAGGAAATCTCATTGCCTGGATCTGTTGTGATCTGCTGGCGGCCTGAGGAGCTGGCAGCAGAGTCAGACAGTGAGGATGTTGGGTAGGAATGTGGGCCAGTCCTGGAGTCTGGGGAAGACTCGGACAAGGCTCTGCATCGAAGGGAGTGACGGGGCCAGGGCCATCTGGGAGTTATGTCCTGCCTCAGAGAGGCAGAGGAACAGGGGAATTCTGTTCTCAGTGCACGCATGCACAGATCTGCCAGAAGGCAATAACAGTTAAGACAAAAGGGGTGACTCGGAAGTAGGGCATGGAAATGATTGACCCTTCCCATAAGACATAAAAGAGCAAATGGACATGACCCTTCGCAGGAAGCAACTTTTGTTTGTTCTGGTCGGTTTAAAATCTGAAGCTCCATTTGACTCTGTGCTCCATTTGGCCTTGTAAAACTAATTGGCAATTAGGTCTCTGGCAGTGTTTCAAGGTAGATAAAGGTGGGGGCTTAACAGCCTTACTCTGAAAGACTGTGGCAGTCTTCTTTTTTTAAAAATATTTTTTTTATTTTTAATTTAAAACAAACACAATCCTTCTTTACATGGTGTATAAAGTGTATCAGTTGGTTACAAAAAGACTTTCCTGCATCTCTTCCACAGGCAACATACATAACTCATATTAATTCAAGCATTTTAACTCAAATATTTAAACATATCACCATCATCATATCGCCATTTTCATTTAACTATATTTCTTTAAGCGTCCTCCATCATAAAATATATCAAAATTTAATACATAACGACATATTGGCCTTTCAATTACTATTTCTAAAATCCTCCACTAACACTAAATCCTTATGTCCTATTCTAGCTAAACATCCATAATATTTGATAAGAAAGTTTTCTAATCCAAATCACTGTTTAAAATTTACATCCAGTTACTTTATATTATAGTCATATCTATATATACGTTGTTATTCTTATCCTTCCTTTATATGACTATATCCTGTATCATAGCATTTTCCCCCTAATAATCAAAAATTTAAATGTATCTAACTGGTTCCCTTTTTTTAAAATTAACTTTTATGTATTATCCAAAGCGATTTCTAATCTTCCTTACTTAGGTACCATTCCATATTCATATCCAATTATACTCATCATAACATTACACATTCTATACATTAGTAACATTATCAATTACTTGTTTAAACTATATCTATTGTCAATAAATTTCACTAAGTTTAACTAGTTTTAAATTATATTCTTCCATCTATCAACCTGGATCTTTTCAATAGCAAAACAGTCTCATATCTTCTGCCATTTGTGGTGCCAGTCCTCTAATCATCTCCTTGATCAACTTTGTATGGACTCCTCTTAGCAATTCCTTGCTTCTAAGATCTCTCATCTGATCTTGATGCCCTTCTTCTGTTTCCTTAATCAGCTTATCTTTGATTGTCAGTAGTGTTATCCATGCCATTGCTAATAAAATTTCTCTCTTTAAATCTATAGATTCTTTGTTTTTTTCTTCTTCTGTATCTTGCCCTCTGGGATAAATTTCCCCTCCCTTTAATTCCTCTTTCAGTATTCCACTCTTTCCATTTTCAGAGACCAGCCAATCATCATATTAATCTCTTTATATTCATTTTCCACTTTCATTTTTGAGTTTTGACCACCACATTTTGCATTTGATAAACATCCTCAACTTTTTCATCATATTTTGCTGTTATATTCTCCAAGTCATCCAGCGTCTTCTCTATCCTCTCATATGTATTTGATAATTTCTGTATTTCTGAAAATATCTTTTGCAAGCTCAAGATTTCTTTTTGCTTTTGAAATTGTGCCATTCTTTCCAGCTAACAAACACAGCTGCTCTAGCTTGGAAGGTTAAAAAAATTAAATATAGATTCACAAAAATGTTTGTTTTCTCTGGTTAGAGATATACTTCAAAGGGACATCTGTATGCTTCACTTCTTATCCCTTCTTATCACTCTCTATAACCAAGCAGTAAGACCTTGCAGTGCCAAGCCAAAACAATCAGCGAAGAAAAAAACTGTTCCATTTCCAATACACAAACTCCAATACACAAACCCTCAAGCCTCCGAGCAGATTTCCTTATTTCTTTTGTATAATTTTTGTATTTCGAGTTAGAAAAAAGAGTCCAATCTTTAAATGGGTTAGAGAAACACCCACAGCAATGAAAGAGGAAAACTTTAGTCCATAGGTTACAGAGAACAATAAAAGAAAAAATAGAGGAAGAAAACTTAATCCATCTGTTTCAAAAGGCTTGCATAAATTCCATCCATGAAGATAGCATTTAAAAGGTAAGATAACCATTGACCATAACCATTCCAAATTTAATTCCGCTGCTTGATTCTTCTGTTCTCAGGTTTAAATTAATTTTAAGTTTTTTATAGGCAGTCTCTTTTTAAAACAGTAAAAGTTCCTCAACATCTGGAAACACTTTCTCTTTCCGTATCCTTCGATTTTGGAGCCACCCTGGCTTCGTCAGCCTTGGCTGGATTTTTTGTCGCCGGCTTGAAGAGCTTCTCTTGCATCGATTAGGGACTTTGTCTTTGAGGTCAGAAAAACGTATTCTTCCTGTTCACCATCTCTTTGGGACGGTTTAGGTCTGATTGGACCACCCAGCGGCAAAAGTATTGGCTGCGGTCTCAGAGCATCGAGACCGCACGTCCGTGTCGTCGCGATGTTTGCGTCTCCTCTGATTGTGGCAGACTTCTGTCAGACTCATAACAGACTGGTTGTATTCATTACAGGCTGTGAATGAAGATAATTCACAGCTGTTTAAATAAAAAGAGGGTTGTGACTAAATATGTGATCTTTACTGTCTCGGGTAAGAATAGGATCATATACATGGCCCAATATGCCATGAGCAGCTTGACAAAGAAATCCAAATCATGAATGAGTGCAATCCCTCTCAAATTTGCTTGCAATCTATCAGCTGAGAAACCTGAATGTAGAAATTCTTTGTCTGTGCTTCAATGGGAGGAGTGGGATTCTTAACTTCCAAGATGAAGTTAACATGCTTTTTGAGGCTTTTATTTATATATTGTAGATTCATTAGACTAGAAATAGAAATCCAGTGCCTTTGGAATGTATATTCATTTATGCTTTTTGTTCATTTCATTTGTCTCATGCATTTCTAATTGCTTTTCATTTATTTGATGAAACAGGCTGTAGACCAACCTCTCCTATCTGGGGTCTTCCTTGTGTGCATCAAACATTCTAGAAGAAAGCAGCTGACCCACTTCTTACTAGAGAAGAGGGTCTTTCACAACCAGATCATCCACTATATTTCCCTTTCTTTGCTTGTTAGCTTACAAATGAGCTCTTTGAATAGGTTTAGACCAAAATCAGCATTCCACAAGATAATTCTTCAGAGACCAAATTCATGGCCATTTACCTTTGATTTATGGACCACTAGTAATTCATGTAGCCCAGGACTGAAAATGTTGCAGACAGTGAATCACTTACCCTGAAGGAGATTTATTGTAGTTCATATACTGTAGTTAGGAAAACCTGTACTGTGACATGCTTAAGCAAATAAAGAATGCTGAGGTGTTAGTAATGGAAGATAACTATTGCAAACCAGCAAGCATAGCTTCGTAAAGTTAGGTCTTTTCATTCCCTTAAATTGACAAGTCTATTTCTTACTACGATACCAGGGAATTGTTATTCTTATAGCTAAGGGAAGGAAACCAGACATCAAGTGATACCATATTTGTCATTATGACATCATGCAAATGATGAGAATTAGCTCATCATTTGAGTAGCAAAGCCATGAAATATATAATGACTGTTTACATGTTACTAACATTTACATTGTAATGTATTCTGGCCGTGTGAACATTACATTATTATGAAATTTCTAAAACCATTCTTTCAAATGTAGTTTTTATTTTTCATTTAATTTTTACAGTTAGGTCTAGATATCACTATCCCACAGAAGCCAAGAAAAATATCTTCATAAGCAAACAGAAAAATATCATGATATTATATGATAACATGAAACTGTCTTCTCCTGGTTACATCCACCTGACCCACTAGAATGGGGAGGCAAGGAATGTAGCGGGTGCAGTCTCCTAAGGAGGGTACATCTGGTGTGTCCCAGAAGACAGGCCTTCTCTGCAGTAGCCCCCTCCCTTTGGAACATCATCTCTGCAGAGATTAGATTGGCATCCAAATTTCAACACCCTTTTGCAAAGCCCTAAAGTTCTAGTTCTACCAACTGTCCTAGGAAACCTAGGAAACCTAGAGTGGAATAGAGCCCATCATGTAGCTTGTTTGCTTGCTTGTTGTCACAAGAGGGATTGGAGTTATTGTTCTTATATTGGGTGTTTGTAAGCCACTGAGCGGGAGTGGGGAGCTATCTAGGTGATATAGACAGACACAGACAGACAATACTTTAAACATCATCCTGTTCAGCCTTCTCCAATCCAAATTCCAATTCTCAAAATTCCTCATAGCAGCAGGGATACAGCATAAATGTTTCTGAAGCTCTCTAGAGGCTGAATAAAGTCTTTTTTTAAAATAATAATGTATACAAAGATATTTGATTTACAATATGTGATTTTTGATAAAGCTCAAGTGATGACTATGGAAAGGACGCAGAAAGACCTTGTAACCAATTGACACACTGTATGCAGTTGCAGAGGTTTTTATATTATATCTTTTGTGTGTTTGTGTTTGTTTGAAAATAAAAATTTTATTTTAAAAAAAGAAGCCAGAAAGGAGGTGAAACTAGAAGGTCAAAAGGAAACAAAATGAACTTCAAGTGCATCAATTAGTACTGTCATTTCTCAAAACAGAAAAGGCCTTTCAGCAATTTGGCCCAGGAAAACCCAACTAGGGAAATAGCTGAACAAAAACAAGATTATCGTGATCTTAAAGAAGGAACAATATCTGTTTATCACATACTTCCAGCCACATTGTCCATTAGAGTAATAAACAAAAAACATTAATAGGATAATATCATTTATTAAGCTCAACCACAACATTAAAAATAGTCAAGCAAGATTGTAGCTTGCCTTTTGTTTATTTGAAACATTTTTCTCCTGCTCCTCAGCCAAAAAGTATCAAATATCAAGTTATGAGACAATTCCTGCCCACAGGCTTCAAATTTGGAAGACAGGATTCATAAGAAAGCTCTTTAAAGTTATAGGGCAGCTAAAGATCTGCATGAATTCGGTTTCATAGCTCACATTTGTCTATGGGTGTGCAGCAGCTGGTCTCTTAGAAAAAGGTTGAAAAAACTGGTTAAAACAAAAACCACAAAAAGTGGAGGAACAGGGGCAGATATGCTTTTTAAAAAGTAAAAATGGTGGCCACAGTCATGCAATCAAACCAGGGGTGGACTGCTATGGGTTCGGCCAGATTCGGGCAAACCTGCAGCTAACATTATGGCTGGTTTGGAGAGCCTCCAAATCCAACCCCTGGCTGTTTCTGGCAAAAAAAGCCAAAGCCAGTTTGGTGTAGTGGTTAAACTGGTCGCCTAGAAACTGAAAGACTATGAGTTCTAGTTCCATCATGGATATGAAAAATGAACTGGGTGATTTTGAAACAGTCACTGTCTTTCTCTCAGCCCAACTCACCTCATAGGTACTGTATGTTGTTGTGCTGAAAATAGGAGAAGGAAGGTGTATTCGTATGTTTACCACCTTGACTTGCATATAAAAGAAAAGGTGTGGAAAAAATATATATTAGAAAAAAGGCTAAGTCTAAGGTAGTCCAGGTTCATAAAGAGAAAAAGGAGAGATTTAAAAAAAATAGACAGGAGCTAAAGAAATTAAAAAGTGAAAATTCAGAAGAGAGATTTAAATGCCTATGGAGATTCTCAGTCATCTAGGTCATGGTTGTTCCAAAGGTGCTTTTTCAAGAGGCAACTGGATTGCCTGGTTTTTCTTTGAAGACATTTTGCTTCATCTCCAAAAAGCTTTTTCAGCTCTGACTGGATGATGGCGAATGGAAGGATCATCTATAGACAACATCTATCCCCAGTCTACAACATAGGCCTTTCAACAGTTCCAAAAAGGCTCCACAGCCATTTGCACTACTCAGGTGACCCTGAGGACACAGATAAAACTCCAAGTGGCCTCAACGACTCTATAAAAGAATGCAGTTGTCTGCAAGGAATATAAATCCTTCCATTCCCCCCACCCTGTCCCCATCCAGTCAGACCCGAAGAAGCTTCTTGAATGAGAAGCAAAATGTCTTCAAAGAAAAACCAGAAAATATAGTTGCCTCTTGAAAAAGCACCTTTGGGACACGAGAGATTTAAATCCAAAAAGGTCTTTCTGCTGCATTATCATGGATAATTAGACAATTAACAAGCAAAGTATATTGCAGAATGATGATAAATATTTTTTTAAAAGGAAAAAAATGTAATAAGGAAAACTTAATTTGTCCTAATCGAACAGACCCCAGAACTGCTGATTTACAGGGGAACAGGAATAGTCTATTAGTAATCAACAACTGACACATATGCGTTACTGAGTGGCTGCAAAGTAATGTGTATTAATCCCCTTTATTGATGTTATTAAATATTAAGCACAAATCCATTTCAACTGCTACCTAAAATAGTTCTTTTATTTTACTATAAAGCCATATGTAGACAGGAGAAATGATTGCAACTCTCTAAATTTCTTAATAAGCAAGTTTGCAATATGCCATGGTACTACAGCAGCCTTCCCCAGATTTTTGCCTTGTTGAATGTCAATTGTCTTCATTCAGGGAATTATACCTACACACAAAATATAGAATCCATAACTCTATGCAGGTATGAAATACATACATACAAGATATGAAAACCAGAATTGTTGTCACCATAGGAGCTTAACTGGGGGCATGAAGCAAGCAAGAGAGTTAGTCACTTCAGCCATGGTTTCCTTTATTTTAATATTTTATTTTATTATCTCCTGGGCAAAGTCAGGTAGACCAGCATTTCTCAACTTCAACAGCTTTAAGATGTGTGGACATCAACTCCTAGAGTTTCCCTGCCAGCTATTCTTTTTACCAAACTCTGAATGACTCTTAGCCACTAGGATACACAGATGGAAGGAAGCAGTGCAAGACTTAAACTATGAGCCTGCTGTATAAATAGTTGAACCTTATAGTTTCCAAGGAGCCAGTTTTGTCTAGTGGTTATGTTGTGGCTTGTCGACTACCGACCCCTCCAGCAGTTGAATCAGATGAGGAGGCGGCATGGGAGTCAGGGTCAACATCAAGTTAATCCAAGAGTTCTGAGGGGGAAGAGAGAATGGAGCAGAGAAAGAGAGAGACAGAGATGGAGCCTTGACTGTCAGCCCTCAGACGGAGAGTCAACAACTCCCACATCTGGAGGTGACTAATGAGGAAGAGGAGGAACAGCTGGGTCAGGTGCCTGATGCACAGATGCACAGAAGGCAGAGGAGAGGAGAGCAGTGGAAATCTGTGGGCTGATCCTTGGGAAGGAAGAGCCACTTCTGCTAGCAAAGCCCCACCCTAGCTCTGGGGATAAAAGGCATGGGGCAGAGATGAATAGATGTGGCAGACAACAATTCATCTCCCTGCTGGACAGACTTATTAGCCTGTGATGAGGGAGAATTTTTTTTTGCTGGGGCTGCTGCGGCTCCTAATAAAGGAATCATTGAGTTAACTTCAGAGGGTTTGTCATGCTTGGGGATCTGGGTCAGAACCAGTGATGGGATTCAAAAATTATTACTACCATGTTCTGTGGCATGGCTTGGTGGATATGGCATGGCTGAGGAAGGATACTGCAAAATCTCCATTCCCACACCACTCCAGGAGAAGGTTACTGCAAAATCTCCATTTCCTCCCAATCAACTGGGACTCAGGCGACAGAGAATAGATGGGGGTGGGGCCAGTCAGGGGTGGTATCTACCAGTTCTCTGAACTACTCGATTTCCGCTACTGGTTCTCCAGAACTGGTCAGAACCTGCTGAACACCACCCTGCTCAGAATAGGTTAAGACACCAAGCTAAAAAATGAGAGACCATGAGCCATAGACATGAAAAGTCCACTGCGTATGGTTCATGGTCTCTCATTAGGCCAATCATTCTCCACCCACCCACCCCCATAACTCACCTCACAGGGTTACTGTTGAGAGAAAAATAAAGAAGGAAGGAATATTAGGTATATTCAATATCTTGACTTATTTACAAAAAATAATAAAGATGGGATAAAAATAGTAAATAAAATTGGTTTCTTTACAGTAACAACTTTTCTAGTTTCTGTAACAAAAGCTATATGAGCAAGAATTGTGACCTTAAATTTAGATGGCTATTTGGGAGAAGCCGGCATATTATTACCTGGTTTCAATACAAATGCTTACACAGGGCTTCTTGGGAAAATACTGTAATGTAAGCAAAATGACCACCTCAGTGGATAGCACACATGCTCGCATATTTTCAATCCTCGGTGGACTGCTTTTATAGCTTCATCTGGAGAATATATCTCAAAAAAGATGCACTAACCACATAATGCAGTCTTACATTTTGTTTTCCTTTAACATGTCATTTTAATGGCAATCACTCTATCAACAGCATGGATGACTGCCTTGTAAAGCAGAACTGCATTGATGATGGCTATAATACTGAAAAGGTTTTATTTTAAAAGGGGGAGGAAAGGAGGAGAAAAAATATGTATCCTGAAGTTTGTTTCATAAGGTATTTTGTTTCCTAGCATGTAAAATCAGTAATGATAAGAAGGGATGGGCACTTAACTTCAAGTAGTGCTCTTTGCACTTCAAACAGACTGCTTCTTTAAAATGTGGTTGTATAATCTCTGTATTTAATTTTCCCACCCCTACTGAACATCTCTGCTGGCACTGTGTTTATTTTAGAAGAAACTATCCATTAACTTTCAGAACATCTCTAGGAAGCTAATCCCTAAAAGAAGATGAATTTATGGATAGATATATAACAAATCCACACCTTTGATCTACTATTCAACATCGAAATATGTCATAGCCTTTCAGAATATTTCTAAGAATGTAGCCTTACAAATATTTGCTAAGTATTTACAACTTAGGAGATGTAATTCATATATGTTTGAACACATCTGGCTCTATATGCATATGTATTAATTTCAGCAATTACTAATACAGAAATCCAAAGCTAAAAGGGAAACATCATTTGGCTTCTGCTGCTACTTCAACATAAGATGCAATTGGATCCAACAAAACTAAAAATAAGGCTTTTGGAAGCATAGACTAGACATTAAGTTCATTGGAGTTGGGCAACTGAAAAAATCAAATAAATGAAAGTTAAGCTCTGAGATTGAGATAAAATCATTTGAAAATTTGCTATGCACATTTCATAATTCAGAATTAATCTGCTGCTTTCCCCCATACTTGTATGTGTACAATAACACAATAATTTTTGGAGGCTGAAGACTACCAACCATACATGAAATACACATTCCCAAGAGGGAAGGGTGATACTCTTTACCATGTACAAGAAAGTTGGATACCTTAGCCACTTCCAGAAAATTTTTAAAAAATCAAAAAATCATGGAAACAATTGATCCACTAGTGGGAGAAAGTAGTAAGAAGGTGACAAGCAACACAGTGAAAGCAGAACTATTTAACTCATTTTTTGCATCCCTTTTTACACAAAGTGAAAAAACAGTCCAACCTATCAAAAACAGTACCGTAAAAAAAAGGTTTAAAACACAAGTTAAAATAGACAAGAAAATAGTAAGTGGGCACTTGTCCACCCTAGATGAGTTTAAATCAACGGGACCAGATGGATTATACTCCAGGGTTCTAAAGGAACTGGCAGATGTGATCTTAGAACTGCTGAACCATATCTTTCAAAGATCCTGGATCTGGGGAACTTCCAGAGGTCTATGTAGTTCCCATCTTCAAAAAAGGAAAAAAATAGATCCAGGAAACTACAGACCTATCAGTCTGACCTCAATACCCAGGAAGATTCTGGAAAAGATTATTAAGCAATTATTAGCGAACAATTAGAGGCACACAAAGTCATAACCAAAAGCCAACATGGGTTTGTCAAAAACAAATCATGCCAGACATATCTGATTGCATTCTTTAACAAAGTGACAAAATTAGTGGACCAGAGGAATGCTGTAGATTATAATTTACTTGGATTTCAGCAAGGCATTTAACAAAGTACTATTACACAATCTACTATTTGATAAGATAGAAAAATATGAGTTAGACAACATCACTACCAGATGGATTCGTAACTGACTGACCAACTGCACTCAACGTGTAGTCCTCAATGGAACTGCATCTACACGGAGGGAAGTATGCAGTGGGGTACCCTAAAGCTCTGTTTTAAGCCCAGTACTCTTCAACATCTTTGTCAATGATTTGGATGAGGGGATAGATGGGGAAGTCATTAAATTTACAGACGACACCAAACTGTCAGGAATAGCCAACACTCCAGAAGATAGGCTTAAGATTCAAAAGGATCTTGACAGACTTGAACATTGGGCACTATCTAACAAAATGAAAATCAATAGTGAAAAAAGTAAAGTTCTACATTCAGACAAGAAAAAAACAAATACACAGGTACAGTATAGGTGGTACCTCACTCAATAGTAGTAACTGAGAGAGATCTTGGAGTCCTAATGGACAACCATTTAAATATGAGTCAGCAGTGTGCAGTAGCTGCCAAAAAAGCCAACACAGTTCTAGGCTGCATTAACAGATAGATAGAATCAAGATCACATGAAGTGTTAATGCCACTTTATAATGCCTTTGTAAGGCCACACTTGGAATACTGCATCCAGTTTCGGTCACCACGATGCAAAAAAGATGTTGAGACTCTAGGAAGAGTGCAGAGAAGAGCAAGAAAGATGATTAGGGGATTGGAGGCTAAAAAAATTAAAGAACAGTTGCTGGAATTGGGCATGTCTAGTTTAATGAAAAGAAGGACTAGGTGACATGATAAATTTCCTGACAGTTATAACAATTAGTGGAACAACTTGCTTCCAGAAGTTGTGCAGTATCCAACACTGGAAGTTTTTAAGAAGAGATTAGACAACCATTTGTCTGAAATGGCCTGAGCAGGGGTTGGATCAGAAGACCTCCAAGGTCCCGTCCAACTCTGTTATTCTAAAAAGGACCAAAATCTAAACATAATTGGATTATACCATGTCTCCAGCAGCCTCTGATTAAAGTGGAATTTCCTCTCAAAGCTAGAGGAAGTAATGGAAAGTGGAATTTATTTCATTATTTAAATTTATTCATTTATTTCAAGTTACTTTAATGGTAGGTAAGAAAGACCTTGGGAAACAGGAGCAAGAGAAGCTGTCCAGGAGACAGTCAGATAAGAAACAGCATAGACTGCAGCTGCATAGTGGGAGGAGCAAAAGGACCTTCCCTAAGTTCTCAGGCTGTAAAGATGACAACAGGAGAATTGTACTTTCAGATTTGCAAAATTCTGTTAATGTAGCTTTATGATAAAGTAGAATTAGTTTACCTGGTGGTCTTTCCTGTTTGGTCTACCTGGTAAGGCTAACAGATACTGGATGGAATTGCTCTAATTGTAGCAGTGCCATCTTGTGGCCTGCCTTAGCAGTGAAAGTTATAACAACACAAACGTTATTACAAGGTAAGCTTTTGTGTACATCTCATAAAGTGGTCTGTAGTCCACAAAAGATTCAGCAAATTAAAGATGCCACAAGACTATTTGTGGAGTTTCACTACTAAAAATCCACATTTCCCTAGCATTTACTTTATGTTTTTGAAAATCAGAAGCTCCCTGTAACTCTGGCACAGACTTTCTTTTATACATATTTTTTTTTAAACAAATATATTTTTAATTTAAAACAAACACAATCCTTCTTTACATGCTCTATAAACTGTATCAGTTGGTTACAAAAAGACTTCCGTGCCTCTCTTCCACAGTCAACAAACATAATTCTTATTAACTCAAGCATTTTAACTCAAATATTTAAACATGTCACCATCATCACATCTCCATTTTCATTTGACTATAATTGTTTAAGCGTCCTTCACCATAAAATATTACAAAGTTTAATACATAACCACATACTGGCCTTTCAATTACTATTTCTAACATCCTCCACTAACGCCAAATCCTTATGTCCTATTCTAGCTAAACATCCATAATATTTAATAACAAAGTTTTCTAATCCAAATCACTGTTTAAAATTTACATCCAGTTTCTATATTATACCCATTTCTATATATATATATATATATATATATATATATATATATATATATATATATATATATATATATATATATATATATATATATATATATATATATATATATATATATATATATGTGTGTTGTTATTCTTATCCCTCCTTTATTTGACTATATCCTGTATCATAACATTTTCCCCCTAATAATGGAAACTTTAGCTGTATCTAAGTTGATTCCCTTTTTTATTAACTTTTATGTATAAGGGATTTCTAATCTTCCTTACTTGGTTACCATTCCATGTTCATATCCAATTATAGTCATCATAACACTACACATTGTATACATTAGTAACATTATCAATTATTTATTTAAACTATATCTATTGTCAATAAATTTCACTAAGTGTAACTAGTTTTAAATTATATTCTTCCATCTATCAACCTGGATCTTTCCAATAGCAAAACAGTCTCATATCTTCTGCCATTTGTGGTGCCAGTCCTCTAATCATTTCCTTGATCAACTTTGTATGGACTCCTCTTAGCAACTCCTTGCTTATAAGATCTCTCATGTAATCTTGATGCCCTTCTTCTGTTTCCTTAAACAGCTTATCTTTGAGTGTCAGTAGTGTTATCCATGCCATTGCTAATGAGATTTCTCTCTTTAAATCCATAGATTCTTTGTTTTTTTCTTCAATCACTATAAATATCAGCAAATTTAATCTCTTTATATTCATTTTCCATTTTGATTTTTTGGGTTTTAATCACCACATTTTGCATTTGATAAACATCTTCAACTTCTTCATCACATTTAGCTGTTATGTGCTCTAAGTCTTCCAACTTCTTATCTATTCTCTCATATGTACTTGATAATTTCTGTATTTCTGAAAATATCTTTTGCAAGCTCAAGATTTCTGTTTGCTTTTGAAATTGTGCCATTCTTTCCAGCTAACAAACACAGATGATCTAGCTTGGAAGGTTAAAAAAAAGTAAACATATATTTACAAAAACATTTGTTTTCACTTTTCTCTGGTTATAGATATACTTCAAAGGGACATCTGTGTGCTTCCCTTCTTATCACTCTCTATAACCAAGCAGTAAGACCTTACAGTGCCAAGCCAAAACAATAAGCAAAGAAAAAAAATGTTCCATTTCCAATACACAAACTCCAATAAACAAACCCTCCAGCCTCTGAGCAGCAGTGTTACTGTTACAAATCTTATTTCTTTTGTATCTTTTTTGTATTTCAAGTTAGAAAAAAAGAGTCCAATCTTTAAATGAGTTAAAAAAAAACACCCACACCAATGAAAGAGGAAAACTTTAGTCCATAGGTTACAGAGAACAATAAAAGAAAAAATAGAAGAAGAGAGCTTAATCCATCCATTTCAAAAGGCTTGCATAAATTCCATCCATGAAGATAGCATTTAAAAAGTAAGATAACCACTGTCCAAAACCATTCCAAATTTAATTCCACCACTTAATTCTTCTGTTCTCCAATTTGAATTAATTTTAAGTTTTTTGTAGGCAGTCTCTTTTTAAAACAGTAAAGTTCCTCACCAGCTGGAAACACTTTCTCTTTCAGTATCCTTCCATTTTGGAGCTGCCCCAACTTCGTCAGCCTTGGTTGGATTTTTTGTTGCCGGCTTGAAGAACTTCTCTTGCATCTATCAGGGACTTTGTGATGCCCCTGAGGTCAGCAAGACGTATTCTTCCTGTTCACCATCTCTGCAGGACGGTTTAGGTCTGATTGGACCACTCAGCAGCAAAAGTATTGGCTGCGGTCTCGGACCATCGAGACCGCATGTCCATATCATCGCGACGTTGGCTACTCCTCCCCTTTATACAGATTTTTTAATCTAACCTGGATAGATTTGCAAATTTGAAACCCCACATAGCTGGATGAGATCAAGAAGCATAAAGTGGATAGACTTTAATAAGATATCTTAAATGTTACTCTGGAAAAAACACAGAATCTTTTAAACGGTTAGAATAATTTTCCAAGCTGGTTTATAATTAGTTCATTAAAACAAATCCATTATAACAATATTTTACTTATTTTTGTTTTCAAACTACTCCATCTCCAGAAACAAAGTGGCATATAAATGATAAATAGGAAAATAGCATGGAAACAAGGTAAGGAACATGGAGAATCCTCAATTTAGTTCTTGTGCATATTTTGCTTCAAGAAACAGGGATATTGAAAATATTACTTATTAGTTGATAACCCGGCATTGCCCAAGTATTTATTTATAGATGGGGAAATGTCCAGACCAAACGTAATTTCTAATGTTGGATTTTCCTTCTTACTAGAGGGAGCCCCCTTGTGGTGTACTGTGAAGCCATTACCATGGCAACTTCACCGCACTGTACAGTAGAAGCTATTTTATGGCAGTACAGTAGAAGCCATTTTAAGGCACAACAGGCTGTATCTTAAAAGAACACACCCCCTGAGGGGTGTTAAGGGTGTCTTACCCCCACAATATTTGTTTCCAGAGAATAGGTCATCTATGTACCAAGTTTGGTTGAAATTGCTCAAGACATTCCAGAGTTATGTTGGAGCATACACACACACACACACACACACACACACACACACACACACACACACACACACAGCCATTTATATATTTATATTTATATTAAAGTTCTTTAAGCCCAAAACCCAGGCTGAAGATGGTGAGTGAGACCTCGTTGAAACATTGCCAAGACAATCTCAATCTTACATGGGAAAAGACCTGAATACAACAAGACCAGTATGTATGTATGTATGTATGTATGTACGTACGTTATATATATATAATATTAATATCCTACCCATTGGTGCCCTAAAATATACAAATCTTGTCAGTTCATTAAAAAAATGAACAAGGAGTCTCTTGTTAGAAAATGAGGAATATCTTGTGCATATTGAGTGCCCCAGGAGGCATATGAGGAAACGCAAAAGGATTGGGATTTGGAAGCTATACGATTGGGAGAGATGCACAATGAGATGTGATACCTTAACTGTCAGTGGGCAACAAACTCTGAAGAGCAGAACCTTGCTATTTAATTAGCGCATTCTGATATCTAAGCCCTACAAATGTCTACTAAGTGAGAGCTGGTAAGGCAGAACTGAGGAATATATTCACCGCCTAATTAAGACTGGGCCATTAGAGATTTACCAGATTTTCTGAAATTATGATGTTATTTAAAGAGTAATTTAAGCTTGTAGAACTTACAGTACTTCCTTTGAACTATGATGCTGGAAAGACCCCTGCGAGTCCCTTGAACTGCAAGACTATCAAACTGGTCAGTCCTTGTGGAAATCAACCCTGACTGGTCTCTAGAAGGCCAGATCCTGAAGATGAAACTCAAATACTTTGGCCACCTAATGAGAAGGAAGGACCTAATGCTGGGAAAAATTGAGGACAAAAGAAGAAGGGGACAGCAGAGAATGAGGTGGCTGGATGGAGTCACCGAAGCAGTAGGTGTGAGCTTACTCCAGAGGATGGTAGAGGACAGGAAGGCCTGGAGGACCATTGTCCATGAGGTTGGGATGGGTCAGACACGACTTCACAGCTAACAACAAGAACTTACTTCACTCCTCTTTCATGCTGTTCCAATAATGGAAGTGCAAACTTCAAAAAAAGCAGTATATTTCATCTCCTTTATGATCGTGGGAGCTGTCATTTTTAAAATGCCTGCTTATACATGTCTGAAAATTCAACAATTAAACATCGCAGCTTTCATGCAAACTATTATGTAATAACATATGAATTTCACTTGCTGTTTTCTTCCATTTCTTGTGGGTTGGAATGTGGCGTTTTTGTAACCTAACTAAGCACTGGCTTTAATGTCACTGCCAACAGACTAGAAAGTTATGTAGTATTCCCCAATGATGCCTTTGACTATGAAGCTTATTTATAGGAATCGGAGTTGGAAGGAAGGAACAAAAATCTTTATGAAACAGATACTGCCATGGATATTTTAACTGTACAATTTAAGAATAAGTAGCTTTCTGATGACCATATCACAGATCAGAGCCATGACTAGGAGAAACTTAAGTGATTCATAATGTTCTGGCAAATAATTAGTTGTTTCTTATCTAAAATCTCTAAGTGCTGATATACTACCATTCCTTTTAATTTTGGCAAAAGCTTCAAAAGAGCTGGGGAAAATGCTGCAAATACTTGAAGTGAAAGAACAAACACTGAAATATCAAAACAATCTGGTTAAATACAAGTATGTTTGACTTATGAGCTTGGAACATCATTTTATAATACATGTTGATACAAAACAGTGTGCGTATGTCTGTTTGTGTGTGTGTATTTGAGAGAAAAAGCATTTAACATGCTAGCTTATTATCTGTACTATATTGTGGTCACTATATCACCAGAGCCATTGAATAAGGTGCTTTATAAATAAATATATAAATAAAAGTATGTTCCTCAAATGGAAGTCAGTGAATAAACAATTTAAAAAATTTAATTTTATCAATAACTAAAATCATGTTTAGTTTTTTGAAAGTTTCTAATTTATGATGGGGTAGTTTTATTAGAAGAGACATAGTGGCTAAGACTCTGAGCTTGTCGATCAGAAAGGTCAGCAGTTCGGCGGTTCAAATCCCTAGCACCACATAACGGAGTGATTTCACGTTACTTGTCCCAGCTTCTGCCAACCTAGCAGTTCGAAAGTATGTAAAAATGCAAGTAGAAAAATAGGAACCACTTTTGGTGAGAAGGTAACAGTGTTCCATGTGCCTTTGCATTTAGTCATGCCGGCCACATGACCACAGAGACGTCTTCAGACAGTGCTGACTCTTCGGCTTTGAAACGGAGATGACTAACACCCCTTAGAGTTGAGAACAACTAGCACATATGTGCGAGGGGAACCTTTACCTTTACCTTTAGTTCTGTTAGTCCATTGAAAATTCCAAACAGAAACTTTCGAAATTCCTTAAAGAAATTTCTTAAAAGATTAACAAAGTTATTATAATGTAAGCTTGTGTGTACATTTCATGAAGTAGTCTCCAGTCCACAAAAGGTTCAGCAGCTTAAAGATGCCACAAGGTTATTTGTGGATCCTCACTAATAAAAATCCACATTTCCCGAGCATTTATTCTCTGTTTGTGAAAATCAGAAGTTGCCTATAGCCCTGCACAGAGTTTCACCACATTTTTGAAATTTTGGCATTAGAAATCTATATGCCTTATACCCATCTGGATCGAAGGACTGCTGACCACATATTCCAAGCACTTTAAAAAAAACATCAGTAGCCAAATTGTTTATAGCATCAGACAAATATTGGCAACAGCAGCAGTCAATAGTTTGGAAGCATGAAAGGAACAAACACATAAATTTAATATCTACCTCACTTCCTCCTTTTCCCAACAGATGCCAGTTCTTTGACCAATATCTGATTGAGGTCATCTAAGTGTAAATCCAGGATGCTGGATGTGACTTCTTTCCACAGCTGTGACCATAAGTCATATGTTCTTAGCTGGATGGCAGAAAATATATATACCATACAATAACAGCCCATTATGTGATCTACTCTGGAGAGTGAGTCCACAGAGATAAATTTAAGCATAATAGTTTTTAGGGGGTGGGAGAAGGGATTTCATTCAACTATGTGTGCTGGCATAATCTTTACGCATCTGCACATATGTGCTTTCCAATATTATCTTTGAATATTGCTGTTCTTGTGAATTTGGCAACCCATTTTTCATCACATGTGAATATATTTGCCAAATAGCAAATTTGTCATGCAGTTGTATTTAAATAGGACAGTTCTGCAAGCATCAGGACACAAGAAATGACTAATGAGCTCCATCTAAATATTTTGCGTACTACAGAACAAAACTGCCCATTGTTCTTATTGACATGAGAACAAGCCAGATTTTTCTCCAGCATTTCAAAACATTTGCATTCATTGTGAAAAGCAACAGAACAACAAATTGGGGGATTCAGAAAGTGGGACCACGTGAAAAATCCACATGAGAGCAGAGAGGCTGTTGTTGTCCTCTAACAAGGGTATCCGGATACAGTGAGCCAACAAATGTTAGACATAAGTGAAAGCCCCCCCCCCCAAATTAATGAATATTTGGCAAAATGTGCAGTAAAAGGCTGGATTTTTAAACTTATTTAATTAATTAAGACAATTTATTTATCAACTGCAATCTCACATCTGGGTGGTTTGCAAAAACATCAGAATGAAACCTTACAACATTAAGTGGTCATAATAAACAACAGTAACAAATGATGGCTGCATTAATCTCTGATGAGGCGTCTAAATTCATCAATGATACTCAGAAAGTATGGTTTCCAGAAGCTTCTGAAAACCAAGAAAGAAGAAACCTGACCTATGTCAGGGACAATAGGGGTTCCTAAACTAGATATCTGCTTTCTTGCTTACTCTCTAAGCAGAACCCTATTAATAACCTTACAGGGTGACAGACTAAGAGGAGCAAACTTTAAAACAAAACTAACTTTATCAGGACATACCTGGCAGTTTGGACACACTCACAAGTGCAGAGTAGCTAGAAGAGAGGTTGTGACTATCATACAGGTTAAGAGATGAACTCCTTAGCCTATTGGCATACTGTCAGCTGTCCAGGGCCTCTGGAATGTAAGGGGGATTGTGAGAAGGAAACTACACAGGCCTTCCTTGTCTCCTTCCTACTTGCAATGCCAAGAATGGGTTGCAGGCAATATTGGGAGAGAATTCCTTCTTTTCCTGATTATCCTTTTGAGACATCTTGCCCAGATACCCTTTAGAAGCTAATGTCACTAGAGATGCCTGTGAAATACAGTCAGATCTGCAGTATTCTTTTGAACATGTGCACTTTCTTTAAACACAGGGAAGAACTAGGCTGAAACCAAACTTACCTAACAGCATTGTAGAGGGGGAAATGAAGAAGGAAATACTACATTTATAGCTTTAAATTCCTGGAGGGGCAAAAGAAAAACAGAAGATTCCATTCAATTTTCATTATTGATGATTCCATGAGGATGTTCATACAGCTTTCAATTTACCAGTCTACCCTCCAGCCTTGTGCTCACCTGGTAGTCTCCATACATGTTTAACTGATTTTCCCTGCCTGATAGGTGGTTGCAGATGCTGCAGTATATAAACCTTGAAGGTAAATGAAAGTAAGTAAACCAAATTAAAAGCTTTTATAGTAGGGAAACAGTAGTAACCTTACTGTTACATTTGAAAAGGCCAAATGACCAAAAGAGGGAGAAGAACGAATGGAGGGATTGAATGGACAAGAACAGGCGCAGTGGTTAAATGCAGCACTGCAGGCTACTTCAGCTGACTGCAGTTCTGCAGTTCGGCTGTTCAAATCTCACCGGCTCAGGGTTGACTCAGCCTTCCATCCTTCCGAGGTGGGTAAAATGAGGACCCGTATTGTTGTTGGGGGCAATATGCTGAGTCTGTAAACCGCTTAGAGAGGGCTGAAAGCCCTATGAAGCAGTATATAAGTCTAACTGCTATTGCTATTGCTACTAACAAAAACCTTGTTGTGTGTGGTTGTGGAGGGGAATGCTTATGTGCCTTTGAGTCAGGGTTGTCTCCTGCTGACCACCTGGACAATTCTCTAAAGTTTTCCTGACAAGATTTCAGAAATCGTTTTTCCAATGAATGAGAAAGATTGAGTGGCCCAAAGCCCCTCAGTTAGCTTGGAACTAGAAGGTGGAACTGGAACTCACAATCTCCCACTTTCTTGCCTGGTGCCTTAACCACTCCACTAAACTTCTCTCATTTATATTAGGTGATCACGAAAAGGAACTTCACTCTATTTTGCTGTGAATGGGGAACCCCATTTCTGCTTAGCCATTTTTTTTATTTTAAATAATAGTACATAAACATTAGCCCCTAAAGCTGAGCTTGTCCTAAAAGGATAAAAAATGTTCCTCAAATGTGGCTTGTTTTCCATGTGTGAACTCTACTAATATAAATGATTCTCATTCTCGTAGGAAATTATAGTATGCAACCAGCAGGTTCCCTCATATTGCCAGCAATGTGAGTATAAAAAGCAAGTCATGTTTTTTTTAAAAAAGATTTATTTTAGCAATATCAAGAAGAAAATATAGGATTTCACTTTGTTATTGATCTGTTATGTCACTCCTCAGGTATCTGGAGATATATTATGACAGGAAGAATAGTTGTGACATTTAAGTATCAAGCTCTTCTAGGAATTCATACTGCTCCTTCTCCCAAGCCAGTAATCAAGCAAGAAAATGAACCAAATGCTTTGTCACTGAGTAAATCAAAACTTCCCCAGTGTTTGTAGGATGCCATTGACACCAAAAGCTTTAAGCAAAATTGAATTGTATATTTTTCTTACGCCAAATCTTTATAATGGAGGGGAGGAGGCAAATTTTTGGGATACTTGACTCAGTTGCATTTCATTTTTTAAAACTTTAATATCAAAGACATATATTATTAAATATGTAAAGTATTTAAAATTCTAATATAAAAATATTCAAATTCACATTTCCCCACGTCAGCATAGCTGGGAATATGGTTTATTTAGTATAATCTTTTTAATGAATCAGTTTAGCTACCAATTTTGGGACAAATATATGAGTAAGAACACAATTATGCTTTGGATTATACAGTATTAAGGAAATTGATTGCTACAACATTGTACATTTCAAAAATTGCATAGGAAATTAATGCAAATGTTCATGCATTTTGTTCTTAAATAGTAACAGGGCGGGCGCAGAAATTAAATGCAGTGCACACACAGTGATTTTGATAATCCCATTACTTAGATAAAATAACTGTGGCCCCTAGCATGGAGTTTATCAGTCAAAGCCAGGGTTGGCCCTTTGAAAAATAAATTTAAAACAAACAAGGAAAACAAGGAAAGAGTACATTTCTTCTTCATGATTCTCAGACCGTTCCAGGGGTGAAATCTACTTATCTTCACTACTCGTTCACAAATATGAGTCCACGCACCACCTCCGTGCATGCGCAGGACCTTCCATGCATGTGCACAGCGTCAAAAACAGGACATGATGATGTCTAGGTGAGTGGGAGGAGCCTCCCGCTGTCACCTCTACTGGTTCTCCCAAACTGGATAGAACCGGCTGAATTCCATCACTGGACCGTTCCTAATAAAACAGAACATCCATTCATCTCTTGTATATCCTGGCCTGAATGCTTTTATTGTTATATTATAATGATACATAAAGCTCAATTCCAGGAAAATAATTTAGCACTTGCTTATGTTTAGCTTTTTTAGTAAGTCATTCATATATGCAGCTCAAGTACGCCACAGGGGTAAAGGGATTCTTCTTTGAATTAAAATGGTTCCTGCTTGTGAAATGTCTTGAGTTTGAGCCCTAATACCTACCATCCACTAGTACAACCCAATACTACAAAATACAATAGAATAAATAAGACAAAAATCAACACCTGAAGATTACATGGATCTTTGCAGCTCTAGGAAAATAATTTGCCACTGCTATTTTCTGGGATTTCTTATATTTTCTTGGTCTGGTCGTACAGTTCTGAACTTTCCTAGTGATTTCCCATCCATGCACCATTCAGATTTGATTTTTATTTATTTATTTATTTTGGTGGTGGTTTGGTCACCAGCATTTGATTTCTGTGAAATGAATTCTCTGGTATGAACTATGAGAACAAATAAGCACCTTGCACTGTGCTTACCTCTTGGCCAAGAGATTTTCTAATTTGGCTCCCTTGCCTTTTGTGATAGAAATGAGGGAGCAGAAAAAGGAAGGTTGAACCCAGTGATACTTCAAAGGTTTTCTATAGGTCCTTTCTCTTCTTCTGCCCTCACATTTGGAGAAAGTCTGTTGTAACTACAGATAGTGTTTCCTTCACAATAGGGATGGGTTGTTCCCGGCATTACTGCCAGTTCAGTGTGTGCAAAAATTTTGAAGGTCGCAAAAAGGGATCACTTGACTTCAGGACACTGCAGCAGTTATAAGTATGAGTCAATGGCTAAACATCTGAATTTTTATCACATGACTGTGGGGGTGCTGCAACAGTCATATTTATGAAAAATGGCCATAAGTCACTTTTTTCAATACCGTTGTAAATTTGAACAGTCACTAATTGAAGTGTTGTAAGTTGAGAACTACCTGTAGGACAAATGCTTTCTATATTTATATACAGTATGTATTTGATTTTATATGGTCACCCATCTTACATTGGGGAGCTAACAACTTTTAAAATCATAATACAAACAACATATTTAAAAACATAATACATATTATAACAATTTATGAAAAACAAATTAGATTTTTTTTTCCTGAATATTATTGCCAAAGCATTGAAAGTGAAGCATCAAACCCCCCGCAGTTGCAAAGCATGTGTTACATCTGGTCTGGAAAATATGGGATTGGATTGGCTTGAAGAGAAGCATGGGGGGTAACATTGGCTTCCAGTAAGACAAAAGAGAAATAGAGTTGAGGAAAATGAGCAAAGAGCTATGGCTTCTCAGAAGAGGCTTCAGATTATTTGAAACCAATAAATACAGTAATCCGGGACATTTTAGCAATTTTTAGATTCCTAGCTCTATCCTAGCTCAATCTTAGCTTTTGCATAAAAAACCAAACCAAACCAAACTAAATGAATATGCCTCAGAAATATTTAACCTATGCTAACCCTGGCATTTAAAAAATAATGTTAAATAATTTGTATTTCTTGGGTTGAAGCTGCCTTTGGTAACTGACTGAAAACACTGCCACTGTTTGGATTAGGAACATTTATAAGGGAGTCAAAAAAAGTCAAGGTGGCAGCCATGTAGTATAAGCCACTTATACCATGTAGTATAAGCCACAGTCCTTTTTAAGTGCCTCCCAATGCAACAGACATAGATGAGCTTTGGCATGGCAGCCATCTTGATTTTTTTAAAATCTCTGGACACTCCTGTACCTGCCTATGTCCTTGAAAATGAAGGAAGCAGCTGCTACTCTGGATAAGTACTGCTTTAGCTGCTTCTTGTCAGGTCAACAACCAGTTTAAATGTATAGCAGTCCCAGAGGGTTTTCTCGAGTTCCTGGCCCCTGAAGTTGATTCCACCAAATTCAGTATCATTGCTTGGCCTGATCATTAAGACCCATTAATCTCAACATTCAGCCAAGCAAAGTTTGCAGCTTGATTAATAAGGAAGAGGTGATTAGAGAGTACTGTTAGCATTCATTAAAAGATCAACTTATCATTTGGAATCATGTACATCCAATGGTCTATTCAATCCGCACTCCCCCACCCTGTCCCTTCTAGTTGATATTTTTCCCATGCTTTTGATCTTGTTCTTGGGAAAATTCCTTTTAATGTTGTTTATCAGTCATTTGTACCTCTTGAAGTCCAACTCCCCTGTGTGCTGGCTGGGAAAGAAATCTTATTTGGTTCAGTGGAACTGACTGTGCAAACCTATAGTGCAGAAGTTAATTTGATTAAATTAGGCGGGGCGTCCCCTACTGTACATGTATATAGGATGCTAGTGAGCTCTTTCATAAGTTTTTACAGGATTAAAGCCCCCGTGATATGAAGCCAACATTGTTCTAAAACAAAACAGAAAGCTTTGCTGGGTGTGCAAAACTGGTTTGAATTTTAGTCTTTAGTTCCACAATGTGTGCTATTTGGATGCAACAGAACTTTCCACCAAATAATTGGGGCTTTTACATTTTAATCAGAACCATTGAACTATAAAGTTTTCCAATCAAAGCATTGTATTTTCTATAATTGGCAAAACATTCCCACATTCAACAATGGAAATGGTAGGTCAGTTTAGAATAGGTTCAAGGTTATTGTTGAACTGAACTGAAATTTATAGACATTTGGGTTTAGTAATCCACAAGATTGTTATTTTCAAACTGAACAAGATTCATTGGCACCACTACTTTCCCAGTTCTAAGATTCTTAACTTTTTCTTTAAGGAAGCCCCTTGTGTTTTTAGCACAGAACTGTTAGGAAAGTAAGTGGGGGTCTGGGAAAGCCACAAGGCATAACAAAGCATCTATTTGGGACAGTTAAGTAAAATGGAAAGACTAAGGATCTCTTGCTTCTCTAGGTCCACTATCCAGAACAGCTGTTTCATTTTGGGTACAATATATAATTTTTCACAGCGGCTTGATTATAAAAATTACCTGAAAGAATCTTCAGAAAGATTCATGCTAAGATTCCCCTGCACTGAAACTCTGAAAAGTTCTGAATCTGCTACACTTTTTGTATCTTTAGCAGACAGTCCTTCTCTTGATCATCTTGGACCATTCTTGAATAAAATTTAGAGAATGCCCTAAACTAAGTAGTTTCTGAATATATAAACAAATAATTATGCCAAAAGACCTGGGGAAGTAGTGAATTAATGAGGTACCTCTATTATTACTAATATTCTTTCATCTATTATTCTTGTATTATCTATTTTTATGGTTTTAATGTTTTAAATAATATATAGGTATTCTAGATCATGGTTTTAGATATTTTTAGTTTTGTTGTACACAGTCTAGAGCTGGGGAATTCTGGCAGTTGAAGTCCACAGGACTTAAAGTTGTCAAGGTTGAGAAACACTCCTCTAGAGTTATTTGGCTGTGAAATGAGTGGCTATATAAGTTAGTTAAATAAACACACACACACACACACACACACACACACACACACACACACACACACACACACTTTTATTGTGACTATTTCCTGACTAGTGGCTATACCTCTTCATAGCATCACTAAGCTACCATTAAACGGATTAAATCCCTGTCCTTATTATCAGTCTTTTGGCACAGTAATGGTTGGATGACTCACAGGGGTTTTTAAGTTGTTGACCCAATTACCCCTTTTCTCAGTCTCAAAGTCATTACCCCCACAAAACAAAGAAACTGTTGTTTTACACAAGGGTTTTAGCAGTGGCAGCCCCTAACTGGATCCTTGACTCACAAATAAGCAAGTACAAATTGTTCTATTACCCCGAGGATAGTCCCAAATGCATTTTTCCAAAAGTCCCTGGATTTTCTTGGATTTTTTTTTAAGAAAAATGTTTTACGTCTCATGCAAGACGTTTATTCAGTTAGAACTTGTTGGAAACATTTTTTCAAAACAAACCAGGAAAATCTAGTTTGGGATAACTTTGGGATAACTCTCACCTGGATGATTGAGAATCTCCATAGGCATTTACCCCCAAGGATACGTTCAAATCGCCCTTTTGGGGTAATTATCCTTTAGGTATCTTTACCTTTAGGTAAAGATTCCCTTCACACATATGTGCTATTCATTCCCAGCTCTAGGAGGCAGTGCTCATCTCCGTTTCAAAGCCAAAGAGCCAGCGCTGTTTGAAGACATCTCCGTGGTCATGTGGTTGGCATGACTAAACGCCGAAGGAACATGGAACGCTGTTCCCTTCCCACCAAGCGTGGTTCCTTTTTTTCTACTTGCATTTTTACATGCTTTCAAACTACTAGATTGGCAGAAGCTGGGAAAAGTAAGTGGAGCTCACTCCGTTACGTGGTGCTAGGGATTCGAACCACCAAACTGCTGACCTTTCTGATCGACAAGTTCAGCGTCTTAGCCACTGAGCCCTAGGAGATGCTATAAATTACTACTGGGAAATCACTTTTAATCCCTTCCAAAAGTGAAAGAGTGAAGGATACACCAGTTAGTGTAGGTTTAACCTAACATTATCATGAGAAGTGGTACCTGGATTTCTAGACATGGCTAACAAGAGCTCATTCAGTCATTGCCTAAACATTTTTCTATAATACTGGCTGGTGCAAATGTTGGTTGTAAATCATGAATAAACCAGCTCTTTCAGTGGAAAGTGTTTATTGATCCTGCTATAAGAAAAGGCACCTTGTCAGCACAACATCTTATATCTCAAAGTATAGCCAGGCATTTGGCATTTTTGACAATGGAAAGTCTTGTGCCCATTAATCTTTGCCTTCTAGGGTTGACATTGTGCTTTTTTATTAATTTACCCACAAATTCCAATTTATTATAACTCAATAGGCAATTAATTTAGTAAACAATGAAATACTATATTTGTTTATTCATTAGACCTTCATTTAAATTAAAGTTGGCTCAAAATCATTGTTAAAACTATTGTCTGAAATCTAGGGTAATTATAATCTTATTAAAAAGTCCAGGCAATAGTCCAGCTAGGATTTTCACATTTAAGCTCCAGTTTTTCTTTCAAGATCTAGCATTATATTTTCAGGTGACAGTTGGCCATAAATCCAAATTACTTCTGCGATTTATTTTTCTCACTGTTAATCTGTCTGTGAAACGATAGAATAAAATAAATGCCATTTCCCAGGAAAATAAATATGAGATAATGTGTAACCAAAGCATTAAATGGTAAATGTGGAGAAAAATGTTATTTTGAATAGTATGGAAATGTAAAACAGATTATGCATACATAGATTCTAATATTTTGCAAACATAAAAATATAAGAACTTGGATGACAAAATGTTATTTTACAAAGGAAGATTCATTTAGATGTTAAATTGTTTTTTTTCTGTTTTTAAGAGACTGGAATGAAATAACATTGAGTGAATAACCTTGACCTAAGACAGCATTTTTTTTTCTCACTTTCTCTGTGGAAAAGCATGGTAACTTTGTGAACTATTTATAGCCAGCAATGTTTGAAATACTTTTAGAGATTCAATGGAAATAGAAATGTATCTAGTAAAAATGGCTAAGCTGTTTTAGCATTCACTGTCTTAATCAACCTTTTTCTCATTTGACACCCTTCAGATAGTCATCTGTTTCCTTGTTTGTTTAATTTGTATTCTGCATCTCAAACCATAGAACAATACAAGGACCTTGCAACAATTAAAAATTCAAAGTATGTAAAATAATAAAAGCAATGCTATTGAAAGCAGAGATAAAATTAAAAATCACATAATGCAGACTTTCATTATGTTATCCCTCTTCAGGGTAAGCAACATATTACAGTAAGGGAATATGAATCAGTAAAGCCAAAAAAAAAATTAAAGGAAATAACACATGAGAACTTACCTAAATCTAGTTCATTCTAATGCCATTCTACATATCTATTCACATTTTTTTATTTATGCAATACGTCCTTCATCGTATTATAGCCATACATCAATTCATGTATTGTTCTTTCTTCTTTAAATGTTTTATCTTTTTTTTTGCCAAGATTCACTTCTGACACAATCAAAAAGCGATCTGTCCTACATTCAGAACTTTTTATCATTCTTCTATCTTTCATTAATTTTCTCAAACTTTCATCATAAAACAACAGTCATGCTTTAGTTATTCCTTGCCCATGATTACCTCTGAATAAATTTATGCTTAAACTACATATTGAAAGCAATATTTTTCCCAGATGGATAGTGTTCTCTAAACATTGGGTATATGAATAGATACTCTTTCCTCCTCATCTGTTTACATCACCTAACAGAAAAAATGTGTCTCTATATTACATCTGTTTAAAATCTCAAAAGGCATACCTGATTTTTCCAGTGGAGGATAACACACAGCAAATTCCCAATCTGTGGAGTTATGTTTTAATATTCATGTGTAGAACAATCTAGGGGCATCGTTTCTGTTTCTCTAACAGATTTTAGCTCTTTCAATTGTTAAACCTACAGTTTTGCTTTCCTGCATGTTCTTATCAATTCGGCTCCGTCAGATCAAATGATTTTCATTTAGTTTATTATATAAGTTCTCCTTTCTCTTAATTTCACAGGGATCTATTTTTTCTTTGATTTCATTTGCTAGTTCTTTCATTTCTTTACCATTTGTTTTTCTTATATTTCAAAAACACAATCTTATTCGCACTCTGGTTGGCTCTCTTGGGCTCATAATACTAGCCTTCAGTATTTGTCATGGCTTTTGTCAGTCAAGGCTTTCACCGAATGCTTTTCAGATTTGCCTATCTGTCTTTCTGCCTCTCTACTTACTGAATTTATACATCAACTATCTCTGAGCATCGTATAACTTCCCAAATCTGTAATTTTGTTTTAAAAGGAAATTAGCAAACTAAAATCATGCATTATAAACAACCTTTTTTTAAAAAAAAAAGACATCAACATTCAAAAAAATAATTCAATATCTAGAGTACATTGACCAGATTTTCAGATTGGTAAAGAGGGACACCTTTGACCGGGGGGGGGGGGGGGGAACTTGATTAAAAATTTTATACGAAGCAACAAAAATTTTCATACAGCGCAAAAATAGTATTGCAATATATTTTTTTATTTCAACATAACTACAATTTACAAATATAAATTGTAACTGTTGCAAACATCAAAATTTTAATCACGTGACCATGAGGATGCTGCAATGGTCGCTAAGTATGAAAATGGTCGCTAAGTGTGAAAAATGGTCATCAGTCACTTTTTTCAATGCCATTGTAACTTTGGTCACTATACCACCTTTCTTGCCACAGTTCTTAAGTGAATAACTGCAGCTGATAAGTTAGTAACATAAGTGAATCTGGTTTCCCCATTTGACTTTGTCAAAAGGTCACAAAAGGCAATTAAAATGACCCCAGGACACTGAAACCATCATAAATACGAATCTATTGCCAAACATCAAAATTTTGATCACGTGACCATGAGGATGCTGCAACGGCCGCTAAGTGTGAAAATGGTCGCTAAGTGTGAAAATGGTCATCAGTCACTTTTTTCAATGCCATTGTAACTTTGTTCACTATACCACCTTTCTTGCCACAGTTCTTAAGTGAATACCTGCAGCTGGTATTTTGTATTTTGGATAGAATCTTTTTTTAAAATAGTCTATGACAATTTTAAAAAAGAATCCACACAGAATAAATTGAAGTAAAACATTTCAAACTATTTCACACAGAATAAATTGAAGTAAAACTATTTTTAAAAATTCTATGCACAATATATTTCAAAGTATTGTGCATAGAATTTTTAAAAATGGTTTCACTTCAATTTATTTTGGATAGAATCTTTTTTAAATAGTCTAAGACAATTTAAAAAAAGAATCCACACAGAATAAAACTATTTTAAAAAATCCTATGCACAATAAATAAAATATTATTTTAAAATACATTAAAAAAGTAAAAGAAAAAAACCCAGCTCACTTACCAGCAGGCACAAGTGAGCATTCCAAGTCAATCCAGAATGATGTAGATGTTAATACAAAGAACTGAGCAAATTAAAATGGTGAAATTAGTCAGGGAAATATTTTTCAAAGAAACTTTGCCACCATTTTTTCCACACCAGCCGACCTCCAACCTCCGTGCCCCTCCCCTCCAGAAAATCCAGTAAGGAACACTCGTGACTTCTCTAGCCAAGTATTTCCTGCAGCTCTATGGTACTGGGTAAAAGGGGCACGGGGGGGTCCGTTTTCTTGCTTTAACGTTTTAATATCTTCAATGAAAGTACTGAGACAGAGAGAGGGTTTAGACAGAGTGTCTTTTGTCTTGATTTCTTAAGCAAATCCACTGGGCTTTCAACATGAAGCCATAAAATCAGGACTTTTTTTAAAACGCCCCAGGACACGGGACAAATTGTTATAAACCGTGACTGACCTGCCAAAATCAGGACATCTGGTCAGGGTATCAAACTCAAGGCCCGTGGGCCAGATCCAGCCCGTGGGGGTGCTTAAATCTAACCCATGGAGGCAGCCTGGAAATAGCAAAGGACTGGCCCACAGTGACTCTGGCAGCCAAAACAGGGAATGGGGGGAGTGTGCACAGCTATCACACCATTTTCATCCTGGATAGCCTCCTGCAGCACTCTGCTAACCAGAATGGGGCATGGAGGTCACACAAGGTTCCTCATGCCCTGTTTTCAACCTGGACGTCCTCCTGCAGCATTCTGCCAGCCAAAATTGGGCGCATCGGCCTCACATTGCCCCGTACCACATTTTGGCCAGCAAAATGCTGCAGGAGGCGTCCAAGCCAAAAACGTGACACAGGGGGCCTTACACAGCTCCCCAAACCCATTTTGGTCAGCAGGGTTATGCAGGAGGCATCCGTCCTATCTCCCTTCCCCCCGGCTGGCCAGTAGAGGAGAACTACAATGCTGATCCAGCCTTGAAGAAATCCAGTTTGGCACCCCTGATCTAGAGGGATCCTGCTTCAAAGACTTGATGAAATTACCAAATCTTCACTGACATTTTGAAAACAAGGAAGGGGGAAATATTTCTGCTGGCTGCCAGCAGTTTGGCAGTTCAATTCTCACCGGCTCAACGTTGACTCAATCTTCCATCCATCAAGGTTGGTAAAATGAGGACCTGGATTGTTGGGGACAATATGTTGAGTTGGCAAACTGCTTAGAGAAGGCTGTGAAGCACTGTGAAGCAGTATATAAGTTTAAGTGCTATTGCCATTAGGCATGTTTGTGTCACATGCAGCCTTCTCTGCTAATAACAAGAAGTAGCTATAAGTTTTGGAACATTTTGCAGCACATCATCAGCATAACCAAAGCCTATTTTCATTCCAAAGCTGTTAACACTATCTTAAGCAAACTAGGATCTTTGCAAGGCAATATATTGTTGCCTATGTCCCACCAAATAACGAGCACATGTATATGCCATCCAATTCCCAGGGTAAATGTCAGTGGTGGATTCCTACCAGTTCGGACTGGTTTGGCCAAACAGGTAGTCATTTGATGGCCTGAGTCACTGGAACCGAAGTGTCCCAGGCCTGCCATGCCCCCGAACTGGTTCTCCTATGGCACCGTGATCATGATTTTAGGTTTTGCGCCTGCGCAGAAAAATTTTCATTGCAAAATTATAATTTTTTTCCATTTTTTAACATTTTGCACATGCACGGAGCTATTTATGTTGCAAATGCGCATGCACCTTTTTTTGCGCACACCAAACCAGCAGTAATACTGGCAGCAACCCACCCCTGGTACATGCAGTGTACTAACATACATAGGGTATATAAAATCAATTCATTCAACACAGAAGATAGAATAGGGGAATTGGGAGGGAGTTTTAGAAGTCTTCTAGTCCAACTCCAGCTCAAGCAGGAGACCCTACATCATTTCAGACAAGTGGTCATCCAGTCTCTTTTTGAAAACCTTCAGTGATGAAGCACCCACAACTTCTGAAGGCAAGCTGTTCTATTGGTTGATTGCTCACACCATTGGGAAATTCCTCTTTAGTTCTAGGTTGCTTCTCTCCTTGCTTAGTTTCTCATCTTGCCTTTTGGGGTTTTGGAGTTGGAGTTGGAGTTTATTCAATTTGTAGACCGCCCTATTCCCCGAAGGGACTCAGGGCAGCTGAAAAAAACCAAGGGAAGGGAAATTACAAAAAGTAAGACAAAGACAATCAGACAATACGGACAGTTTAAAAGCACAACAGACACAGCAATTTCGAGTAGGGGGGGGGAACTCAACCCCAGGCTTGCTGGGACAGCCAGGTCTTCACGGCCGTCCGGAAGGCCTGAAGGGTGGAGAGGGTCCGAATCTCCACGGGGAGCTCATTCCAAAGGACCGAGGCAGCCACAGAGAAGGCCCTCCTCCAAGTAGTCGCCAGCCGACATTGGCTGGCAGATGGAATACGGAAGAGGCCTAATCTGTGGGATCGAATGGGTCTGTGGGAGGTAATCGGCAGAAGGCGGTCTCTCAAGTACCCAGGTCCAATACCATGTAGGGCTTTATAAGTAATAACTAGCACCCTGAAGCATATCTGGAGACCAATAGGTAGCCAGTGCAGCTCGCGGAGGATAGGTGTAATGTGGGTGTACCGGGGTGCACCCACAATCACTCGCGTGGCTGCATTCTGGACCAGCTGGAGTCTCCGAACACTCTTCAAGGGCTGCCCCATGTAGAGTGCATTGCAGTAGTTCAGTCTTGAGGTCACGAGGGCATGAGTGACTGTTGTAAGATCCTCCCGGTTCAGGTAGGGACGCAATTGGTGCACCAGGCGAACCTGGGCAAACGCCCCCCTGGTCACAGCCAACAACTGATGATCTAAAGTCAGCTGTGGGTCCAGGAGGACTCCCAAATTGCGCACCCTGTCTGAGGGGCGTATAATTTCACCCCCCAGCCTGAGAGATGGAATACTAAGCCAATTTGTGGGAGGAAAAAACACAAGCCACTCGGTCTTGTCAGGATTGAGAGCCAGTCTGTTCACCCCCATCCAGATCCTCACATCCTCCAGGCACTGGCACAGTTTCCGTGCTGTAGCCAGGCCTGAAACCAGATTGGAAGGCGTCTAGATAATCGGTTTCCTCCAAGGACCGACGGAGCTGAGAGGCCACCACTTTCTCAACAACCTTCCCAACAAAGGGGAGGTTGGAGACTGGATGATAGTTATTTAAAACGGCTGGATCCAGGGACGGTCTCTTCAGTAGGGGCCTCACCACCGCCTCCTTTAAAGGGGGGAAAAAGACCCTTCCCGGAGAGATGCGGTCACAATCGCCTGGATCCAGCCCCGTGTCACCTCCCTGCTGTTCGCAACCAGCCAGGAGGGACACGGGTCCAGTACACAAGTGGAGGCACTCACTGCTCCGATGGCCTTGTCCACTTCCTCAGGGGTAAATAGTTTGGAAAAAAGTTTGACTCCCTTTGTGTTTGTAGGAGCCCCTCAAATATTGGAACACCACTATCATGTCTTTACTAGTTCCTCTTTTCATTACACTAGACATACCCAATTCCTGTAATGATTATTTGTATGGTTTAGCTTCCAGGTATCTAATCATTTTTGTTGCTCTTCTCTGCACTTTTTTTTCAGAGTCTCAACATCTTTTTCCATTAATTCCATTAATCGTTCCAAATTAGTTCCAAATTCCATTATAGTTACATGCTGGTAGAACAGAATGGCCTGAAAACTGGAATAGTAGAAGCCAAATATCCAGCAGTATTCATCATTGTTGGCTAGGGGCAAGGCATGCATTAGCTAGTCTATCAATACTTGCTCAATGCATTAAACAAGATTCTGGTAGAACACCATAAAACACTTCAGAGTAACAATAACAAATCCTGATTATTCCAAAAACTACTTTCATTCCGGCAGTGAGTAGCAGAGAGACCACCTTTAGCCACTCAGTCATCTAGGGAATACTGAACTTTTGGCTTCATTCAATGGCTGTTTAGTAGAGGTTCATTAAAAGAACCAACTACTCCCTCTTCCCAGAGTGCCTGTAATTCAGTTAGTGCTTTTTGATGAGAAGTAACACTATATTTCCTCATTACATGTCTCCTAGAGGTTTTGAGTGCCAGAAAAGAATAGAGGTCTAGTCCTGAGAGAATTTCCTTTGTGTATTTCAGTAAGCCAGAGTGACTGCACTTTTGTCTGTTCTGGGGCAGCAAGAAAAGGAAAGCTAGTTGGTATGAAAGAAACAGTCTGGCAACTTTATCATCCAATTAGCAAAACAAAAAAAACCCTCAAACTCATTCTGCTGCACCTAGTTAAAATTTATATAGTGATATCTATAATTTTGTATTGACAATAAGATCCCACCAATGACGGTGCCAATCCCAAATTGGAATAATATAGAAAAGAATGAGTAAGAAATTACAACCAGCAATCTTGCATTGTCCTGCTAACTGAAGCCTTTGTTAGCCATTTCTCTTGCTCCCGTTCTTTTTTTTAAATAACTATAAGATTTTAAACTAGAGAGATAAAAGCTAATAAAAACTAATAATTAATCTACAAAAGAGAAAAAGGTAAATAATTAAAAAGAAGTCAAAGTGAGAAGTGGAGAAGAAAAAGCAAATATAAGGAAGTGACTTCCTATTTTCTTTTACAACAGAAACTCTTACTCTAAGTTTACAACATACAACTTGAAACATAACTTTCATTTTTTTCTATTACCAAGCATTTGTTTAAATCATAAAATCTATATTTTATTTTTTTTCAGTTTCTTGTTTTAAGTCCAATTAATCAGTCTTTTCTCTAATCAAACCCCTCAATTTCACTGTTTCAGCCAGCTCCAACAACTTCACCATTTATGCTTTTGTTGTAGGTAACATTAAATCCTTCCTCAATTGTGCATATAAAAGTTTTGCTGCTATTATCATATATAGAAACAATTCATTGGGATTTTTTTCCCAACTGTTTATTCCTCAGTCCCAAAAGGAATATTTTTATTTCAATAGTAGATTAGACTTTAAAATTAGACTTTAAGATCTTCTGAATTAATATGAATCTAAAATATTTAGTTTTTTATATGTCCCCAAGCATGATAAACAGTCTCTTCATGTTGTTCACATTTCCAACTTACATTTAACATATTAGACAAATTTTATGATAACAAATAACAATGGAACATTATTTTATTAAAAAAATAAGATTACAACAAAATGTGACTGTCGGTCCTTTCAATCCACATACTTTCCCACTGTTCCACGTTTTTGGCTGATTTTATTATACTTTCTTTCACCTGTTTATCTTCTGTTTCAAATTTTGATAAACATTTATGCATTTTGGGAATAACATGTTCACATTTGTACATAATTCTATTTCAAATTCAGTGTTACTACATTCAAAACCAAAAATCCTTGTATTTACTTTAAATCTTTCTAGCTAGCAATTGTACATATAAAAACTGTTGTCATAGATATCCTTCTGGTGTCAAATCCTCTATTGATTTTATTTTGAAATCTCCCTGGAAGAACTAATATATCACTATAAGTTAACCATTTATGTTTAGTAATCATTTCTCTTCTATAATAGCTTCTTATGGTGACAGCCATAAAGGTATTTTCAGACACAACCTAGATTTATATCTATTTCATACTCTAAGTCCGGCATGTCTAATAAAATGCTTTTTTAAAGTCTTGTTCCTATCCACTCTCATTGCCACAGCTTTATAGCAACAAATCTATTTTTTTAAAATGTATTTATTACATTAATATAGACACTCATCTCATGCTTGTGACTCTGAGTGGTGTATATAATTTTTAAAAAATCAAAATGATTTTAAACAAAACCATGAGATTAACAATTAAACAATTAAAACAATGTCAGAAATAACATAAATAATAAAGCTACATTTGTTGAAAATGTTCACCAGAGTTAAAACTCAATTTATGAAAAATCTTTACTTGTCATAGACAAGCAACCTATAGAGTCATGGGCTATTGAAAAATCACAAGTGTTAAGTTTCTCATATTTTCTTACCCAATAGCAATAGTACTTAGACTTATATACTGCTTCACAGTGCTTTTACAGCCCTCTCTAAGTGGTTTAAAGAGTCAGCATACTACCCCCAACAATCTGAGTCCTCATTTTACCCACCTCAGAAGGATGGAAGGCTGAGTCAGCCTTGAGCCAGGTGAGATTTGAACTGCCAAATTGCAGGTAGCTGACAGTCAACAGAAGTAGCCTGCAGTGCTGCATTCTAACCACTGTGCCACCATGGCTCTCAATAGTTTAATAACCTTGCTGCCCTAAGAAAAACAAAAGAAACTGAATGTACTTTCATAATATTTTTGCTTTGATTATCAAATTGTTTGATTGCTTTATTAAGACTTTGAGAAAGAGTGAAATTTTGATTTGTACTAATGTATATTAAAAAAATGTTCCCTAGAATCATCTCATGTAGAACCAGGTATGATGCAAACTTTAGACTATTCCATATTGCTTGGGTTGTTGTTGTTGTTTTGTTTGTTTTGATTCAACACAATCTGGTTATGCAAAGATTTCGAGGAATGCTATGCTTCACATAGCATCTCCTGGAAGCATTGAGCATTGAGCACTCCATGGTGGCTTCAGAGACTTTCCAAGCACATGATTATGTGCACCCAATTCTTTTATTTCATTGGCAGTTCCAAAGATGAGAGATCCAGGACAGAAATAAGTTCATCTTTGCCCAGCATATAATGAAATGGAAATGCATAGCATTGTTTTCACTACTAACCTGTATGATGTTAAAAATTTTAATGTGAAATGTGGCAATAGAGAACAAAGAAGTATTTACAAACACCAAAAAGGAGTGAGAAATTGGATTCATTCATTCACCCATGCCTCTTTAAGGTGTGCCCCTATCTTTTCGGGACAAGGCTATACAAAATCCAGTTTCTTTTGAAGCTTCAATCTGTCACATTATTAAATCAAATGAAAACGCTTAACTAAAAAGACAAGCCATTTTGGCAGTAGAAAAGTTTGGAATGCTACCATCAACTGAAGAGGTTTTGGCAGTGATTTTCTCTTGTAGTATCTAACTCTTTTGCTTCCCAGCTGGCATTCCTAACTGAGGCAATGGATCATCCCCCCTCAAGGAAGCAAGGCTTCCTTGATAAGTTCAAGAATACTGAGCATACTATCTTCTACCTTTTGGCTTGCTTCAGTCAAAAGCTTGTATTCCTCCCTCTCTCTCTTCCTTCCTCCCTCTCTCCCTTCCACCCTCCCCTCCTCCTTCCTTCCTTGTTCCTTGTCTCTTTTCTTACTTCTCTCCCTCCCTTCCTTTCCTCCCTCCCTCCCTGCCTCCTTCCTTCCTTCCTCCCTCATAGCTTTTCAGGACACTGAGTATGAAAATACACCCTAATAATGAGGCTCATTCCCAAGAAAGCTGGTGTAACCAAGAAAGCTGGTGATATATATGGGTCTTAGTCCCAGTATTATTCTGGCAGCAGAATAAGAATGTCTCTCAGCAGGGCTTCTCATCTGAGCACTCAGAGGACTTCAAGCTGCTCCCATGCCATATTTGTGCTCTTCCACAGTGTCCAGTCAACCACTTCAATGCTTCACACTTAGCTCTTTGATCTGATCCAGAGGTGGTATTCAGCTGGTTCTCTCTGGTTCTGGCAAACCAGCAGCGGTGGCTGTGGGAGGCTCTGCAAACTTGCCCTGACGTAATGTGTGAGCACTGTGCATGCACAGAAGATGGTGCGCATGTGTGGTGCATTCGAATGAAGCGTGCGCATGTACTCACACTTCTAAACCAGTAGGGAAGGGAAGTGAATGCCACCACTGGTCTGACATCATTGCATCTTCATCCCATTTTTTTCTGCCCACCTAGTATGTTCCAGCAAAGTGGATGCATTCTAGGTCCTTTCCATTAACTACTGTCATCTTGCAGGACTGAGGAAACACACTTTCTCTGTTGACCTCAACCCCCTGGAAAAGCATCCCCTCCAGAGATAAGGATGGTATCCTCTCTCCTGGGGTTTCAGAAAGCTTTGAAAAACTGGATTTGGTCCCAGGCCTGGGGTGGGTTTATTTAAGGACCCTTTTTTGTTTTGTTGAATTTGCTTTTTGCTGGATCATTTTAGTCTGGGCTGTCTGCCTGATTTAAAGTTTGTAGCTGTTTTCAGTCCTGTATGCCACTCAGAGTCCCCTGGAGTTGGGTAGCCAATAAATTTATGAAAGTATAAATATAGTTATATAAGTAAATAAAATCTGCTGTATCGTACTAGCAGGTAATAAAAGGACTGCTGATATTGCTTGCACAACAAGCATTGTACGTTCCACTTATTTTGTTTTTCGTGTGTGTGTGTGTGTGTGTGTGTGTGTGTGTGTGTGTGTGTGTGTGTGATCTATTATATTATTTTGAAACCTGGAATTAAATGTGCTGAGGAAAAAATGTACATAAATTAAAATGAGATGGGAAATTCAGGTAGAGTCTTCTCACCGTTCCTTAGAACGAAACCACAGTTGGAGAAATTCCCACCTAGATGCAACTTTATCATGTTTGAAGGGCTTTTTCCACTTTCTCTATATGCAATTTTGACTTAAATCTGTTTTTTATATAAAAGCCAATAAATATGGTCCCTCTCATCAAACTGTTACCCAAAATTAAGCCTCTAAGGCAGTCATGAACATCCAAACATTGACAAATAATATCTGTGATAAACCTGTACACTCTGAATCTTCCTTTAAAAAAAATAACTGAAATCTCTCAGTGTCCAGTATTTTTCTGTCATCCAAAGTAATAACTGGAATAGGTCTTATGTTTCTCTCGGCAGTTTATTGATAAATGCATCCCAATTATTTACCATACAAGTGGAAGCTGCAATTGCGTTTTTGAGAGTAGAACTATCTGGTTTTAGCATCGTTGCTTTCTTCTGTTCTCCAGATTAATTGCACAGAACGCCATCACATCTCCTGAGGGGAACAATGTCTGCTCCTTGAATCAATCTTTCTGTATAGATCCAACCAACAATTTGGAAATAACACTTCTTTTTCAGTCAATTTCAAATATCTGATTCAACCCTTTGCTCACATCTTCACTAATAACAGAGTGCAGAACTGATAATAAGGTTGATATCCTTTAGGTTTTTGAATCAGTTTCATCTGATGTAGGCTGGTGATGCCAGACTATAATTAAAGTATGGCAAAAAAAGAGGCTTTCTTTGCACTCCTAAGTAAATCTGTTTTCAATAGATATTGAAGTAAAGTGAGATAATTCCTAAGGTGACTTCTTCCTTGAATTTTGGTGAAATATATGTGCAATATATAAGTTGCAATTCCTGGAGATCTATGCTACAGTATAGAGAATGCTATTAACCTTAATGCAACCAGGCAAAATGCTTTCTGAATGTTGAGTCCTATTTGCAAAACACAGTATAGTACTCTGTCCTGCCCTCCCCCCTCCATGTGGTAATAAACGCAGACATAAGCTTAGCTGTTTGCCACTCTTTATTCACAGCAATTATAATCCTGTTGGTTGAAAGCCCAGACACGACTCACTGGCAAGATGTTGGCAGCAACCCAGACGCCAACAGACACAGGAACACAAGGCAGACCAGACAAGGAGTTCTCCAGATTAGTACGAACAGTTGTGTCTTGCAAAAGGACTCCTCCCAAAGTCTCTTCTTATATACTCTCTTGGGAGGGGCCAAGCCACAACCACCTGGGCTTGATTATCTCTTATGAGTCAGTCTCCATAACTGCTGCCTCCATTTCTCCGCTCTCTGTTGCCTGGCATCATGGACAAACTCCCTTTGATCTTCCCCACTGCTCCATGCCTCAGGCGCCTCCTGGTGGCCAACCAGCCTCTCTGGTCCCTGCTCTGAGTCTAAACCTTGCCCAGGGTTCTCCACATCTTCCATAGCAGACTCATAGGGGTCCTCGCTATCAGAGTCCATCGGCAGCTGCAACAGCTCCTGCTGGGCCACAACAATACTCTATCAGAATTGGATAATTGTCATCCTAGTTTAAGACCTGTTTACTCATGAATTTTATTTTCCTAAAACTATAAAATAAAGCTTAGTTTATCCTTTAAAAAATCTAATCGGTCCCCATATTCCATGTCTATTGCATCAGTTATGAGTTTCCATTTTTTTACTACCAGTTTGCTTGTGCGCGCATGTGTGCAACACTTCTGCACAGGCAAGAACACTGAAGTGAATTGGCAGAGGAAGATCACAACTCTGATGAGTGATGGACAGAACCTCACCCTCTCGGCTACACATTCAGCCCCACCCCTATCCCTCTTAGGTACATCTGATTATGGGTTAGCTCCTGAACATAGGTTAGATAACACTTCTTCTGTGTCTACCCAACAGATTAAATGCTGGATTGCTTGTGAGGACAAATGAAGTTTGAATAGGTGGTTATCTATACAAGTATTTCTTAACCTTGTCAACTCTAAGATATGCAGATTTCAACTCCCAGAATTCCCCAGCTTGCATGATGTCCAAAGATCTTAAAGTTCCCGTGGTTGAGGAACACTGGTCTAGAAAAACAAGCTTGTATGCCACATATTGCTCTGGGACCAGTTGTTACTCTTAGCTTGATTGCTTCTCTGATATTTCAGAACTTTTTCAGGAGGTTGCATGCCTCAGAACATAACAGAATAACAGAGTTTGAATGGATCTTGGAGGTCTTCTAGTCCAATCCCCTGCTCAAGCAAACATGCAAAATTATGCTTACTCTAATTTTAAGTAGGGAATCTTGTACTATCAAGTGCCTCTACTTGAAACAATTCTTTTATTTCTCCCTCTCCCTTTGGATTCACTTAACATTCACAGGAAAGAGAAAGGAACAAAACCAGGAATGAAATCAACTTACCTTAACTACGGGTTCGCAAATGTAAGTACATGTGCCACCTCCGCTCATGTGCAGGACCTTCCGTGCATGCGCAGAGCATCAGAAAATGGGACATGATGACGTCTCAGCAGGTGGATGGAGCCTCCCACCATCACCTCTATCGGTTCACCCGAACTGGATAGAACCAGCTGAATTGCACCACTGAACAAAACTCACAAGGGTAGCAAATTCTCTTTCTCATTATTCAGTCAACAATTTCCTGATCATTTGTTTTAATCTGAGCTTTGTGTCCCTGAAACTATTCATCTGGATACTTTAATAATTCTTCCTTCGAGAATCTTTAGGTACAATGAGCAGAGGGAACACTTTGCCCACTGGTTTTAGCTACCTGCTCAAAAGTGGGTAATTAAAGTTTCTTGCTGCTAGACTGTAATAGCTATCCAGTCAAAAGGCTGTAGTGAATGAGTTCTTCTGACCAGCTGCAGTGTGCATCCTATTTTGGTTCAAACCACCTTTGAAACGGTGGTCATTGGGCCTAGTCTTCAAAGTCAAAGCATATGCTAAGTGAGCCTGATCATTAAAGCAAAGAGGACCAGAACACAGAAAATGAGAACAGCTACTGCTGTTTATTTGACTTTACATATTTGACACAACCATTCATCAGCCCAAATTATTTACAAGTTCCAGGCAACCTTTGTCAAGGGCATGGAGAATAGAATCAAAGGCCCAGTCCAGCCCACGAAAGCCTGGCTGCAAGCCTACCTCATTATTTTATCAAAGCTCTGGCAGTCAATCAATAGGATATTATCTGTGACGTATTGACATAAATCATAATTGGTTTCTTTTGAATGCCATGCCAAATCCCTAACAGAATGAATTACTATATTCTATATGCTACTTCCCTTTCTTTATCAGTTCACATGAAATCTTCTTCTGAATGCAATCAAAAGGCAAAAGAATCACAAAGATGATTCTCAAGAGACTTCAGGAATGGCGACCTATATCTTTAATCTAGCCTGCCTCCCTCTAGCAATGGCTGATACCTCCGTGCATCAAAACAAATAGAAAGCTGACACATGAGATAGGAAAATAATAGTATCACTCATTTGCACTTCAGCAATTTATATGGAAGAGGGACTTAATGTCTCTTCCGTGACTTACACAAATTGAATGCACCTTGGAATATAAAGTGTCAGTAGCAGCTCAATACTGGGTTTTAGAACAATATTTAAGATGAGCTGTAGTATATATCTATCCCTATATTACTATTAAAATATCCCTCTATTACTATTAAAATATGCAGTTATTCTTGTTAAGAGAATGGAAAGGTAAAAAAATGATGTGCATAAATATATGTGTACATCTTGCACTAATAAAAGTAACGTAGGTAAAAATAATAGCTGCAAAAATATGGTCTGATATTGCCAATTTATAAGATTTGGGAGTTAAAAATTACCACTGTATAATTTTTTTCAATCAACTTCATAGTAACAAGCCTAATCATTTATCTTCTACAGTAGTTTGTACAGAAAATTCTTAGACATCGAAATCAGCTGGATGCAAGTCCCATCCCCAGACCAGTAGACCATCTGATTTAGCTGTAAAAATAATCAATTGTGCTAATCATGTTGTACTTATCGTTCCTTATCCACGGGATTATCTACAATTGATAATGGAATCTATGCAACAATTCAGAATGGTATTCGAGTATCAAATTAACAAGAACAAGATATAGATGATAACATGGAATTTATTTGAAAAGGAACAAAATTTTGTGTTAAACCAATTAAATACTTAGGGCTGTACTTAACTCAAATGAATGAGGATTTATATAAAAGTAATTAACTCCACATTTGGAGGAGGATAATGATTGAGATTAAATGGAAAACATAACTTGGTTGGGAAGAATATTGATAGTAAAAATGAACATAACTTCCAAATAATAGCAATTCATCATTGGGAAAAATATGGATGGACTGAGGATTAAATTTAACATGTAAAAGAATTAAAGATTTAAAATGATCTAAGAGAAATGTGGGAATTGGCAAAACCAAGTTAGATGTTATAATATCAGGCTAGTTGTTTTAACTTGGATTATTGTGTGGATTATTACATCTATGGACACATTTCATTTATAAAAAGTCCAGAACCTATAGATCTACATAAATATCTTTGGACTGATATGAAGATAAGAGTTGCAAGTCTTAGGAGTACACTATCCATAAATAGCTTATTAAAAATATCCGTGGGAGAGATTATCTATATCTATATCTATATCTATATCTATATCTATATCTATATCTATATCTATATCTCTATCTCTATCTCTATCTCTATCTCTATATCTATATCTATATCTATATCTATATCTATATCTATATCTATATCTATATCTATATCTATATCTATATCTATATCTATATCTATATCTATATCTATATCTATATCTATATCTATATCTATATCTATCTATATCTATATCTATATCTATCACACACACACACACACACACACACACACAAACACACACACACACACACACACACACACACATATATATATATATATATATATTCTGAGGTTTTCACGTGTGTTAGTATGTAGGTCTTTGGTTATTCGGGTTTTCTCCTGCATAAAATTGGAGGTGTCTTGGCGACATTTCGATGAAGTCTCATTTGTCATCTTCAGGCTTCGTGTTTCCAGGAGCAAATTCCTTTATATAGTGAATGAATATATACATACATACATACATACATACATACATACATACATACATACATACATACACACATATATATATATATATATATATATATATATATATATATATATATATATAGTGTCACAACCCCTTGTTTATCAACACACACACACACACAAACAAACACACACACACACACACACACATACATATACATACCATCCAGATACCCAATATTTTTACTGTTGCCTTTGTTACATGTGTGTTGTATTTGTACTGATAAATAAATAAAGGGAGACTAGTATAAAGGGTTGTGACATGTAAAAATACAAATCATGAAGAAATGTAAGTCAAAAATTGATCAATGGGGAGAAAACTGGTATATGCATCTACAAGACTTAACTGTTATGAAAATAAAATTGAAATAATTCAGAACTCTATAGTTATCCAAAAGCACTTGAATCTAAATTTTCATTTCTTACTAGAATGCTTGAGTGTGTCAAGGCTATTTAATTCCATTATTTTTTTGCAAGTAACTGTATAGTATGTGACATGGATTTTTTTTCAACTGACAGCAAATCTTGAAAGTATAGTGTGTCCCTATATTTTCAAGAGTTAATATAATGTACAGTCTTGGATTGGAAGGCTGATGATATGAGTAAACTTTTCTTCAAACACATATTGATTAGGAATTTATTGTCCAGGGATAAGGTATAAAAATGTTTGGCTGTACTTACTAAAATGGGTACATTGCTAGATAATATCCCAGGCTGAAGCATTATTACTAGATGATCATCTAGTTATCTATGGCTAGAAGTACTTTTAATTTAATAGGCCTGGTGCCACAGATGCTCCATTCCCCGTTCATTCTTTTGTAAAATACAGCAATATACTACATGGCTCAGCCATTCGCTATCTGAACACATTTGCTATGTAACATTGGTGATGGGGAGGCTGTGTTGTAATCCTGGAGTTAGTTATACCCATTTTTATATTTTGAAAGCTGTTGTGAACAACTGCTTTTGGGAGGAGGAAACTGAGTAAGTCGGGTAAATAAATGAAACCATAATACAGTGGTAGAGAACTGGGAGAGAAAAAATAGAACAGGTGTACAGTCACTGGCAGTTACTTGCTTTAAAGGCTAGTGTAAGTGCAGTGATGTGCAGTGTAGCATGGCAGAGCTCTGGTTAATAAGATTGCAGTTGGCGCTGATGACACTCACAAAGCATTGATCAAAAAGTCACTAATTGGTACAACTGTTCAAGGAATCCTATCATTCTTTTGTATTGTTCGGATATTAACACTGCCAGCAACCTGCACCTTTGCAAATGTTAACAATATTATCATACTGTTTACATCCATAAATATTAGAAATGTTTTCAAGCTTAGAATAGCATAGCAGCCTTCTATACTGGACGAGGAGTCTGGCAATTCTTAATACCCCTCAAAGCTCACCAATTTAGAAATCCGATTCACAATAAATAGTTGGCTTAAAACTGTCATCCATCTCGCCCACCTCAAAAAATATGTAAAGTGAAACTGCAAATCTTTGCAGAGGTTTCTCCCTAGGCAAAATACAAGAGGAATTTTCAGGAATGATAAGCATTAAAAAAATTCCTCAGACAGATTTCACATATCTCCAAGGGAGTCTCTATTTATTATTATGTTGCTACCAAAATCCTCCTAAAGCAAAATTTGAAGCAGATTTGCAGGCTTCTGTTCTAGCAAAACATCTAAGGAATTTCAAGGGGAGCTTAAAATGTTATCTTAAGACTAGCAATGTTTCTTTGGTGATGGTTATTAAGATTTCACATTTTCTTGACAGAAAATAAACTGGCTATGCTTTTTTTCCCTTTACGTGTTGAATCCTAATCAAAAGCACGCTGAAAGTTCATTCACACCTGTCTATTTTCCTGTTTGCTTGTTTGTGTACTTTTATTTTGCCTAAGTGGCAAAAATCATAGAACAGTTTACAAGCATAAACTAGAAAAAACTGTAATAGCCATAAAACCAGACAGTAATATAGCCAATATATTTTTAAAAAAAGAAAAGAAAACCAGCAGTGAAAACTGAGAGAGCTCTTCAACCAGGAGCATTTGCAGGAAGAGGAAAATTTCAGAGTCCAAGCATCAAACCTGCAGATAAAAAAACCATTACAGAAAAGGCTTTTTTTGTTCTAGGTATTTTTTATGCCATGTGGATGTCGTTATCTACAAAAGAACCTCTGTAAATTAGTGGAATGGGTGCCTGTTCAGTTGATGTACTGATCCTAAATCTTTAAGGACTTTCAAGATCAACTCAACTAAATACCACTTTGGATACTTACACCAGCTTTATCCCTGGAGTTGAAGGACTCAAAATGACTTACTAAGTCATGCTGAGTCTTATGAACAGTCTTGCTGTTCTATACTATCCTAACTGGAGTCTTCAGCTTTCTTTAAACATAGCCTTTTCAAACAGTTTTAAATGGCTGGATCTTACTAATGCATTGATCTTTGTCTAGACAGAAGCCACAACTGACAGTTTTATGTTCTGTTTTATTTTAAAGGTTCATCCTGCACTGGAACAATGGAAGTTATATTACCCAAGTCAATTATTAATGGCATCTTAAAATATTTTATAATGTTTAATCCTTTAAGAACATTTTGATACTCCCAGAAAAGTTCAATTCAGCCATTGGAATAATAATCCTAATAGTAAATATCTGGATAACTATGTGATGAACAATAATAACTGACATCATCGCATTGACAAAAATCACCATCAATCAATTGCAAAAAGCAGGTTTACTTGGAACAGCTTACATCCTGCAATGATACTTTTAACACCATGAAGCAGCAACATCTGCCTATCAAGGTGCTTGGGAAGGAGTTGATAGATAGATAATAGTGTCAACTCCAGGCTAAATTTCTGGCTGACTAAATACAAACCACAACAATAATAATAGGCACCAATGCCACTTGGACATAAGCTGGATCAAAAAGCCAAGGTGGCGCAGTGGTTAAATGCAGCACTGCAGGCTACTGCTAGATCAGCAGTTCAGCGGTTCAAATCTCACCGGCTCAGGGTTGACTCAGCCTTCCATCCTTCCGAGGTGGGTAAAATGAGGACCCAGATTGTTGGGGGCAATATGCTGACTCTCTGTAAACCGCTTAGAGAGGGCTGAAAGCCCTATGAAGCAGTATATAAGTCTACTGCTATTGCTATTGCTAAAAAAAGCACTCTCAAAGGACAAAGTTAGTTTTTCTTGGTGGGGGGTAATCCCACTTAAAGCAGAGAAATAAATAATTTATTAATCAAGCAAAGGAACCACAGAATACTCTGTTTATTGCCTTCCATCCAAACTAATCTCAAATGTGTTTTTTTTCCTTCAAAAAGCAACTGGCCTGGTTCCCCCCCCCCCCACTGGAGGAAGAAGAATAAATGTTTTGCTCCTCATCCAAAAAGCTTCATCAGTTCTGATGGTGGGGAGATGGAAGGACAGGTACTAAAGCTGAGCTAGATGGTGGGGTATGTCTGTACAGAAGGATTGTATTTATTTGCAGTTATCTGGTTGTTGACACTCTCTGAGAGCTGTTAAGGCCACTTGGGGAGTTATCTGTCACCCTCAACAACCCAAGTGGCCTCAACAGCTCTGAGAGAGTGCTGCTGACCAGACAACTGCAAAGAAATACAATCCTTCCACCCTACCCCTTACCATCATCAGAACCTATCCTTCCATCGCCCACCAACCAGCTTCAACTATCAGTACCTATCCTTCCAATCCCCCGCCATCAGAACTGATGAAACTTCTTGGACAAGAAGTGAAACATTTTCTTCTTCTTTCCTCAAGGAAAAAAACCAGACCAGTTGTCTTTTGAAGGGAGAAAAAGCACCTTTGAGACAACTGTGACCTGAATGACTGATAATCTCCACAGACATCCAGGCTAATGTTGAATCCAAACAATAGTTCAGAACAGCCACAACCACACCATGATATGATGAAAAAGAGAGATTTACCTATCCTCTGCATAGACAGAATACTCATTTCCCTCTTCTATAGACCTTGCAACACAGCATTCCTCAGCATCCAAAAATTTGCCATCTTCTTATTGTAAGTCACAAAACTTTGTCCCTAATTTCAGCATAACGGGATACTTCAGGAGATACTCTATAGTACAATGGTTTGTATTTTGCATATGATTGTCAAGATACTGGAAAATGTCTATGAACATTTCCCCATCTTAAATTGCACTCAGCTGAAATATGGGTCCTCCAAGTTTTCACTTAAGAGGGAAATCAACATCTGTGAAAATATTTCTAATAATATGTCAGATTTGTACACTTGCAATCTACTTACATAAAAGCTGTAACACATGTCTCTTCTACTTTGCAGAAAGGAAATCAGACTGATAGAAAGTCACTTAGGTAACATCAGATTGACTGAAAAATAGAAGTGTATACACACCATAAATTCAGTGCAATGGTGGGTTGCAGACGGGGTATGCCCTGGTATGGGTGTACCGGAGCCTGCCCGGAGCACCAGGTACTGTTCCGGTATGGTGCTCCAGAGGGCCCAACCACCCGCCCAAGCTCCTTAACTGTCCTTTAAGCCTTTGGCACTTATATGTACACGCATGGTGCTCCACCGAGCAGCTGGAGCATTGAGGAGGCTTGCGGAGGCATCGCAGGCAGGTACGACGCATGCGTGAGCTGTGCGCATCCATGTGGGTGACACCGGGCCCATTCCAACCGTACCGGTTGGAACGAGATCCGGAACCCACCGTGTCAGTGATAAGCTTCTTGTAAAAGCCATCTTATTGCTGTGTTATTTAAAAATGAACAGAGTCCTTTTGCTGTTATTGAACTAGGAAGAACCTGTTTTTCTAGTTGTAAAGAGTAGTAAAGACACAGTTCTTGCCATTGTCTGAATCAATAAGTTACCTGGCCAAACCCAATTGCTTCCTTGCTCCAATATGAATTCCTTAAGAGCTGTGTATATTTCTTCCCCTTCCTCCCTTTCTCCCTCCCTCTCTCTCTTTGTTTTGTATCAATTATAGCCCAGGTGACAGAAGAAGGAGAAAGGAAAAGCAGATGTGTAAATAGGTTTAAAAATCACCCTCAAGCCATATATTTCCTTAATAGGAATGTTGTTGCTTATTTCTAAAGTTCTAATTCTTTGGGAACCAAATAGCTGAAGGGATGCTTCCAACACTACCCAAATGGAGGTATATTCTCATAAAAGAGAGGATTTTTCCAGTGAGTTTGTGCCAGTTATGGAATGACCATTTTAAAGAGACCTTTTTTTTTAATGCCTTGGGTTTCTATATAAACCTGGGAACTTTGGCTTATTTAGAAGCTAAGCACGAATAGCCCTGATTAGTACTTGGGCTGCTAGCTAGACAAGGGAATTTTTAAAACATCCCAGACGACACTGCTGTAATATTGCCAACAAAAGTGCAAAGGCACAGTCACTGGGAATCAAGTTTAACAAGTAGGCTGTTCCTTTTTATAAATCCCATGGCTGAGATTTATAATGTTGTTTAGATATAATTACACCAATGATCAGCTGCTCTCTGTAGGTAGTAACAACTATATGGATTGCTGATGATAGAGTAATGGTAACACAGGGGCAAACATTTGAGGAGGTAGAACACCACCTAACTGAAACCCTGGTAGAGCTAGTTCCATATTATTGTGATAACCAAAGGCCAAATCCAGCAAAAACTCAGATATATGCCTTCTATCTTCATAATAAGCAGGAAGCTGCACATTATATGGAAAGAGATATTATTGGACATTTGCTACAAGCCTACATTTTTAGGGGGAGTCACTCTAGATAGGGCCCTAACATGTAAGTAAGAGTGAACTAACATTAAACTGAAGGTCAGAGGAAGAAATAACATCTCCCAGGAAATTAATGAGCTCTACTTAGGGGGCCAAACCAAAGGTCTTTAAGACAACAATTTTAGCTCTTTGCTACTCAGCAGGTGAACATGCCTGCACATTCAGGGAAAGTAGATGTTGCTCTGAAAGAAGCCAGCAGAATTATTACCAGTTGCCTAACACTTACCCCACTACATAACATCTACCATCTAGCTGGCATTGCTTGCCTGCTGTTAAGAGAAGCAGAGAGAGAGAGGCTCAAATCAGCAGTAAAGAGACAACACCTTTTCTATGGTTTACAACCAATCCATCAGAGATCAAAATCCATTAGGTCAATGTAAGACTTCAAAGAATTTGAAAGCTCCTAAGAAACAACACTGGATGGAGCCAATGGAGGAGCTGGCACTTGGGTGTGGCAAAAGGTGGGAAATATGGAAATTGTTGCACAGACTGTGCACAGGTAAAACAAGATACAGAGACACTCTGAACAAACTGGGCTATCCAATGGCTTCTCCTTTTTGTGATTGTGGTGACAGAAGTATACCTAATTCTTTGTGCTCTGATCAGTCTACACTTCAGTACTTCATGGCAGCATGACAGAACACAATGAATGTTGCTAGTTTCTGGGTAAACTCCTGTTTAACTTGTACATATTTTAATTTTGCATTTTATATTTTAAATATTAAGCTGTATAATATGCTCTATTTTAATTGTGATGCTTCTGTCACGAATAAAGGAAAAAAGATAATTATCATCATCATCATTGCCACCACAAATGAAATTCTGTAATTCCAAATTCATCCAGTTCCTCAATTTCTGTTGGGATATACTTCCCATCATTTCTTGCCATTAGCTATGGATTATGGAGTACTCCAAATCATTGACCGTGTAACCATATTCAAAATTTAAAATCTTCTAGAGTCTTACTGTCAAAGAAATGCACTCTATTTAAAGAAAAGTTTTAGTTAAGCATGCTGAAAGGTCAGGTTAATATAAAAACTCAACATAATCCCTTAACTCTCAAAATCTTAGGTGGGAAAAAAAAGCAGTTGTAATTATAAGCACACATAAAGAATTAATTTGGCTCTAAAATTATGATTAGCAAGTACATAGCAAAATAGTAATCTGTCTTAATGAAATCATTTGCATGTTAAAAGATTTTCGTCCATTTGCACCTCAGTTTCCACAGATATTAGAGGAATATTTTATTGCTTTCCTGACTTTGAAAAATGGTCTTTTATTACAATTTAAAGAAAAGGCAATTAATATTAATATATTGCATTTTAGATTTGACACTACAAAAATTATAAAAGACCATTAATTTGTTATACCGAATAAGGATTCTACAGTCTATTAAGTCAGGAGGACAAGGTTTTATTGATTTATGAAAATAAAGTATTGTTCTCATCCTTCAGTCATTCACCTTATTTTTCCCAATATCTCCCTACTTTGAGCAGCCTCCAAGACCATAGAGAAGTTTGCCGAAGACAACTCGGAAAATATATGAGCTGCATGAACAATATTATTCCCATTATTTCTAGATTCTGCTGTAACATGTAAAGCAATGTTCAATACTTAGGTTCTACTGTAGAGTTGCTTTGATGTCAGTGTTCCCCAAATCAGGCACTTTTGGAGAAGTTTTGAGATTGCAACTGCCACAACTCCTAATTCTGAGCATGGCTTTTTATATAGGACATCTAGAAATTGTACTCTCAATAAATATAGAGTAGTGGTTCCCAACATAGGGCCCACGCCCCACGGCGTGGGTGGGGAGGCAATTTGATTTTTAATGGGGTAATTTGAACCTTGTTTAAACCAAATTAATGGCCTTTTAGGCTTCCTCCACATGAGTAGAGTTCTCTTTTTGAGTGAAGTAAGAATTATATGTCAAAGGGGGGTCATCAGGGTTTTAGAGATACTTAGGTGGGGCATGGCCAAAAAAAAGGTTGGGAACCACTGATATAGAGTGCACCTGACTGCAGAAGTGTACAAGTTTATTTGGTTTTCAAGTACAGCGAGTTTGAAACAAGTGAAACATGGAAGTGACTCAAAATTGTACACCTTCCAGGGGTGGGCTGCTACGGGTTATGGCCATTTCATAGAACCTCCAAATCCCACCCCTGGCTGGCCCTCCCACCCTGCCCTCCCATCCCAGGAGTCTCCATCTGGCCCATTTTGGATGTGAGGTAAGTGCAGGGCCTGCACAGAGGCTCAGGGAGGGGGGAAACAGGCCTTCAGGAAGGCCTCCAAAGCCAGTTTTCACTCTCCCAAGGGCTCGAGGAAAACCTCTGGAACCTGGGGAAGGTGAAAACATCACTCCCCCTGCCGTGGTGCAGGAGGCCAACTAGGCCATGCCTACAATGGCCACGCCCACCCAGCAACTGTCCAGAAAATCCGCTGCTGAAACTTTTGAAGCCCACCCCGCCTTATACCCCTTGTTTCGTTATGCTGACAAATTTTTTTTGTAATTCTTTTCCTAAGCAATATTCTAAAAGGTGTGAAAAAAACAGGAGAAATGTTCGCCCACACAATGAGAAATCCTTATGTGTAATCATGTTTGTGATGAAGCTTATTCTGCTTTCAAGAGTGTTTTGCCACTTACTCCTAAATTGAACTTGACATTTGAATACATTGCAGCACATGAACTTCATAAGGTTTAATGTATCAGTTGCAAAGGAATGATGATCATCATTCCTGCTCCAGAGCCGGACAGCTATGAAACCTTCTTTCAAGTCTCCTTTCTCCTGTTGACATATTGTAACATCAGGGCCACATTAGGCAAGGCATGGTAAGGCCTTCAAGCTGCAGTGGGCTTTCCAGTACTGTTCAGACCCAGATCACTGCTAAGCCTGCTCTCCTTTGAAGTTTAATGCCACCCTTCTAATTCTCTAAGACCAGGAATTCAGAGCCAAGCACTGATGAGAATGCCAAACAATTCTGGCTTTTTTTAACCGCCTCCTATCACAGGCCAATTAATGCAAAGGAGAATCATATCCATCAGCATCCTGGGAATGTTCTCTTCATCCCTTTCATTTCTTAACCCTTCTAAGCAATAGTAACTAAAGTCCTGTTCAAGTCACTGTAAGAAGAAAAAAGTAAAAGGAGTTCTTATAAATGAGACAGTAGAAAGAGTGTAGAGAAGAGCAACAAAGATTATTAGTGGAATGGAGGCTAAAACATATGAAGAATGGTTGCTGGAATTGGGTATGTCTAGTTTAATGAAAAGAAGGATTAGGGGAAACATGAGAGCAGTGTTCCAATATCTCAGGGGCTGCCACAAAGAAGAGGGAGTGAAGCTATTCTCCAAAGTACCTGAGGGCAGGATAAGAAACAATGGGTGGAAACTAATCAAGGAAAGAAGCAACTTAGAACTAAGGAGAAATTTCCTGACAGTTAGAACAATTAATCAGTAGAACAACTTGCCTCCAGCAGTTGTGAGTGCTCCATCACTGGAAGTCTTTAAGAAGATGTTGGATAACTATTTGTCTGAAGAGGTGTAGGGTTTCCTGCCTAAGCAGGGGATTGGTTTAGAAGACCTCCAAGGTCCCTTCCAACTCTGTTATTCTATTCTATTCTATTCTATTCCAGGCTGTTCTGTTCCGTTCCATTCCATTCCAACTGTTTTCCCCCCTAAATGAGTGCTCTCCAAATGTGCTGAATTATAATTTTCATCATCATTTTCCACTATGGCTTTTAATGGAAATTGCAGTCTAATTCCAAGCAGAAATGAAGGTTCATGGTTCTGCTAGTTAGACATCATTCAAACTGAAGAAAGCATAGAACAAGATCTAGGAAGAGAGAAATCCAGGCTTGCGTGATTTAGATGTCTTCCTTTCCTTTCCTTTATTGCTACTTTTATCTGCCTCTTCTGGACCAATTACTCTCTCTTTCCCATAACCCTTGCACTCCTCATATTTGTCAATAACAACAAGTAGGAAAGGATAAAATTACCATATTTTTCGGAGTATAAAATGCACATTTTTCCCCTTTAAAAAGGGTGAAAATTTGGGTCCGTCTTATACGCCCCCACCCTTTGGCCTCTGCCTCCCAGCAATTTACCTCTTTGTAGCAAACATGGGCTTGGGAGACTTCAATAAACTATAGCAATCCCTGTAGCCTGTAACAGCTGATGATCGGGAGAAATTGAAAGTGAAACTTGCTGTTTGGTCCATGTGGCAAATTCCTGGGAGGCAGATTTTTTTTCTTGTGCTAATCAGGCTGTTTGCTGCAAGGAGGTATGTCAACAACTATAAATGCCTATAGTATGTTCAAATTATTAGACCCATTTTTAAAGACTGCTTTATTGTTGTTCTAGACAACTTAACAAAATGAAGAAGCTTTTTAAAACAAATGCTTGATCTGATGAGGCCCAGTACTATTGTATCTTCTTTTAAATAGCAGAGAATAACTATACTTCCAGAAAGCTCATCAATTTTAACAGCATCTGTACAAGTACAGTCTGAAATATAACACTACAAACAGTGTATATTGTCTGTACTGTTTGTTGCAAGGAGGCAAATTGCTGGGAAGCAGAGGCAGATATTTTTCCCTTGTTTTCCTCCCCAAAATCTTGATGTGTCTTATACTTTGGAGCATCTTATACTCCGAAAAATACGGTAAGCTAAATTGGCCCATAGAAATGTCCTTTGTGTGATTATTTATTATTCCTTACTATCAGATTTCAAACAAAATGTCAACAAAGCTATCAACCCAGGTTGGAGGCCCAAGAGCCATGTGCTGGGTGAACTTCCATTCTTTCCCAAGCTCTTGCCCACCTAGCAGTTCAAAAGTATGCCAATGCAAGTAAATAAATAGTACCACTTCGGCGGGTAGGCATTATGTGTGCTTTGCCATGTAGTCATGCTGACCACATGATCATGAAAATGTCTTTGGACAATGCTGGCTCCCTTGGCTAAGAAACAAAGCATCCCAGAGTCAGACACAACTGGACAGGGAAAACCTTTACCTTTATACTGCATAATATATATTTTATATAGGTATAATTAGTTAAACATGTTTTATGTCTATGGAGATTCTCAGCCATCCAGGTCATAGTTGTCCCAAAGGTGCTTTTTCAAGAGGCAACTGGATTTTCTCGCTGTTTTCTGAAGATGCTTTGCTTCTCATCCAAGATGCTTCTTCAGCTCTGACTGGGTGGTGGGAAATGATTTATAGTCCTTGCAGACAGCTAGTAATTTGTATTCTTATGGAGAGTTGTTGAGGCCACCTGGAGGTTTATCTGTGTCATAAGGGTCAGCTGAATAGTGCAAATGGGTGTGGAGTTGTCTTGGAACTGTTGAAAGGACTGTGTTGTAGACTGGACATATATGATGTCATATCCCACCCCCTCTGTTGAGAGAGGGCTGTTCAATTTTGACATAGATGGCCTCTTTGACCCCTCATTAACTGTTTTCTTCTTCATCCTGCCATAAAGAGAAAGAAGAGAACAACAAATGAAGTAACATCATTCCATATGTTGCAGGAATACCAGAAAAGCTCAGGAGGCTCTTCGGCCAACACAAGATACATGCACACTTCAAACCCAAGAATACACTAAGTCAGAAGCTTGTACAACCCAAGGATAAAACACCCAGATACAAACTCAGCAATATGGTATATGCAGTATACCATGTACAGATCTGTACATTGGAGAAACAAAGCAACCACTCCATAAATGCATGGCACAATATAGAACAAACCAAGACAAGATTCAGCAGTCCATCTGTGTTTAAAAGACAAAGCCCACTCTTTTGAAGACAGCAAAGTCCACATTTTGGACAGAGAGGACAGCTAGTTTGAAAAAGAGATCAAAGAGGCTATCTATGTTAAAATTGAACAGCCCATTCTCAAAAGATTCGGGGGGATACAACATCATCTATCTCCAGTCTACCACACAGTTCTTTCAATAATTCCAAGAAGGCTCCACAGCCATTTGCACTATGCAGGTGACCCTGATGACAGAGATAAACCCCTATGTGGCCTCAATGACTCCCTAAAAAAATGCAAATAGCCAGCTGTATGAAAGGAGTATAACTCCTTCCATTGCCCACCATGCAGCCAGAACTGAAGAAGCTTTTTGGATGAGAAGTGAAATGTCTTCAAAGAAACACAAGAAAGTCTAGTTGCCTCTTGAAAAAGCATCTTTGGGTTAAACATGTTTTGTCATCAAATATCACATTGATATTAATAGGAGTTGCCAGGCCAAGAAAATGATACCCTATAAAGTATATTAAGAGAAAACAAGATACAAGGACAAGGATGGGAAAGATCAGAATGAGCAATTGATCTCTATTGCATCAGAAAAATACACATGGTTTCCAAGTTAAGAGAGTACATTTTACAAGCTTGCAGTTCTATAACACTTACTAAGAAATAAAATCCAGGTTTCTATTGTACCAATTATAAGCTGATTCCATCCATTTCTGTTATTTCACATTTTAAAGCACACAAAAATAAATATTGCATTTATTTTCTGGTGAAGTCTCTGTAATTTGGATCCGCTATTAATATTGTATAAATATTGTAGCCCAATGTTTTTTTATTGAATTTGCAAAATATACATTTGCATGTATTTTGTGGAATTAGGAACTGAACTCTAAATTTGCATAAGAATAATTGCATGTGGATTCAAGATTAGTCCAAAACTTGCAAATATGACAAGGCAAAATCTACATATGAGCTCATTTTATATTCTAGAACTCAGGGTGGGGGGGTGTCTAGTTTGAAATAAAATATATGTGCACTTTGTTTCTTCCTTTTCCATATGCTCAACACAGTATATATACTCTAAAAAATTCCAGAAGCATTAATATGTCTAATTATGACAGCACAATCTTATTTGCCAAAACCTCACTGCAGCCACTAGGCAAAGGACCAGCAGGATAGCAGGATATACAATATGACCATGAAATATTCATCTTGTAACAGTGGAAGAGTTCAGACATATTAGAAGAGCCACATCTGTGATGATCAGTAGCAAAGCAAGTACAGATTTTGATATAAACAGTTGCTTAGATCAGTCCCAGTTCACTTTAAAGCACAAAGCAATCACAATTCCTTAATATCCCACCTATATTTTCATCCACCCCTCTGTAAAACCTGATCTCCACCTTAATGGTTTCCTGGTTTCTCATTAATTACCACATGTTCTTTGTGTCCTGATCACTGAAATGTCTTCCTTAGAGCAAAACCTCACTTTGCACAGGTGAGTGTTTTGCATAGCGATGCAATCTTCAAATCAAAGCCAGCTTATTTTAATAAAATTGTCATTTGCCATTGCTAAGTCGTTTAGGTAAATCAAGATAAAATGAATTTATTTAAATTATATACTGTATTTATATTACATTTTTATTCATGACTACTATATCTTGGAGTTAGCAGCAAATGAATTTCAGGTTCTGTGGTTTATCTTCCCATACTCAGGTCCCAAAGCACATTCCAAGATGGCTTTTTTTTTAATCAGCCAAAGTAAACATACATTTTGCCTGTTATAACAGGAGGCACACACCTAAAATGTTCACATATTCAGTCGTACACTGTCCCACACCCAGACTTTAAAATCCTGTAATTTCCTGCCACTGAAGGAGTACATATGTTGAAATATTATAGTTGACAGTCTGATGATTAAAACCACTCTGCTGAAAACACATGTAGATTCCTGCTTTACAAACAAATATTCTGGTAATCCCCTTCATTCCTTCAAAATATTAGGTGGGAAAAGGCGGTGCTTACATAAAATATTTTTTAGCTGCAAGGCTGATGTTACTCTGAAGAGTGGTCTTCTTTGCATGTGAAAAATAATTCTTGCTTTTTTTTCCACACTGAATTTGTGTCTCAGATAAAGTTCTGAGGGTGCCAATTGAGTGTGATTTTTAAATTCCAGAAAGATGTATTTAACAATCATTTTTAATTGGCTGAAGAGAGGGTGTAACATGTTTTGCTTTTCAGAAGTAATAAAACATTAAAATAAGAAAAAAGTCACAGTATATTATCCCATTTTAAGTAACTTCCACTAGAAAGCAGAAAAAACAAAAAACAAAACAAAGATAAAACAAAGATAAAATACTGTACTATAACAAATTATTGTTTATAATAAAAGAAAGCAAATTAATAATTAGAGTTTGGCTTATGAGAGTCCTTCCTTCCTTCCTTCCTTCCTTCCTTCCTTCCTTCCTTCCTTCCTTCCTTCCTTCCTTCCACAAAGACTTAGACTTTACCCAGTTACAAAAAGCAACTTGAAGTGAAGCCCCTGGCAATATTACTCACAATTAATTATCTGATGGGATGAAAATGAACTGGATTGATACAAACAGTCCTCCATGGGAAAGACAAGGAGGCAAATGAGGACATATGAATGATGGTGTAACCAGCAAATGACATGACCTACATACAACACTTCCATCAAGTATTTTTGACAGTGGAAAACAGCTCCATGTTTACTCCAGAGGAAAAAAAAATAAAGGCAGCTTCTTAACCTTGAGCAACCCAAATGATTTAGCCCCCAATCTTTTCTCTAAATGAGGGATAGTCCAAATGGTAGTTGATGATTCGATTCCCAACCTCCCCCCTCCCTTTCTGTTGATGCTTTCAGGCCATACTCCTGGTGGCTTCCTGGACGAGTCCTTGCAGTTCTCTTGACAAGATTTTCAGAAGTGTTTTGCCCTCGCTTTCTTCTCAGGGCTGAAAGAGACTAGCTGGTCCAAGGTCGCCCCTGGGGCTTCGTGCCTAAGGTGGAACTAGAACTCACATTCTCACGGCTTCTATCCTAATGCCTTAATCACCATGCCAAGCTGTCACTCTTGACTCCACATTAGCTCTATCAAATGTTATTCAAATTATGTTAAGATCTGTCTAAAGTTTTATTGCTAACAACAAAAGAAAGCATGCTCAGTTGTAAGAAATGACGTTCCATGGAGCAGGTAGTTCATCTGAAAATGCATGTTTGCATGTAATGTCCAGGCTCTCATCAGCTATTGCAAATTAGATAGCAGTTGTTTTCATTAAATGTGTGATTCCTTTTTCATTAGTTTTAGCACTCAACAAATACAATTAATCTTTACCAAATATTACCCATCAGTTATGGAATCATTTGTTTTATAGTCAGAGGAAAAGAAATTCCTGTCATTTCAGGAGTGGAAAAAATAATAAAAAAGCAACTGTAATATAATGAGAGCTACACTATTAGTGACAGTGACGTGCGGTGAGGATTATGGGTGGTGAGGCAAGAGCGCGACAGTGGCAATAAGCAACGTCCCCGCCACTGTGTCAAACAGGCCAGGCATCTCGCGTTTATGGCGGACATAAACGTGAGACGCCTGTCAGACACAGTGGCGAGAACGTCGCTGCCACTGCCGCGCTCCGCCACCTCGCCCCCCGCCTCCTCCGACCCCACCGCTGTGAAGAAAGAAAAACACGCACACACACACAGAGACACAAATTCCTCACAATAAAAAATTACAAATTAAATTACAATAATTTTGAATCCCCCCCCTTCCATCCGATCCACATGCCTTTTCTACCTGTGGATTTCAACTCTCCTCTTGTCCACCCACCATGATGAAAATGTAAAAAATTAAATAAAGCTACTTAGGCACAATTTGCTGCTGCCAGATCAGGAGGCAGAGAACCACGTGCCTCCTTTGCATAAGGAATTTTTCACCTTTTAACCCTTGCTTAAATTCCTTATGCAAAGAAGGACCGTAGTTCTCTTGCTTCCCCCTGCAGTTAGCACTAAGCAGACTCCACTGTGACTCTGGAGTCTGGCAGCAACTACCTTAGTCTTTTTCCTTTTAATTATTCTTTTCTTTTCCTCATGACATTGGTGAGGCCCCACCTCCCCTGCCTCCACTGACTGCACATCCCTGATTAGTGAGCATATAGATTATATAGGGTCACAAGATCTGGGTTTAAGAAATGTATAACCATTAAAAGGCTACAAAAAAACCCTCAACAAAGTAAGGCAAAAATGATATGACCAACAATCATGGATATTCACCTCAGATTAAATGAACACCAACACACCATGAATAACCTCAAGGAACATCTGGGAACATACCATGACCCCAGAGTACACTAAAATGTTGACAACCACCATCAAGACTATATACTTAAGACAAGCTGAAAAAAGACAAACAAAATTCCAAACTGAAATGTTTATGCTAAATCCCAGAAACAAAGAAGTACCTGAAACTCATTGGGTTACCAATATGTACAGTCATCCATTATCCACTGCAGAATACAATTTATTTATAAATTTATTAAAACATTTATATAGCCATCCATCTTATAACAAACTCTGGACAGCTCCAATCCTACAGAAAGACCTCTTCTATAACATAGATTATACTAAAACAGTTAAAATCCTTTGTAGTCTTACAAGCAGTACTTAAAAACACAGGACTTGCCATAGAGGTCCAAGAAAACACAAGGCAAATCACAGACCAGAAGAACATAGAATCAAAACTAATTCAAAGCAGAGGATAGAGCAATGTTCAAAAACCTAAAGATCAAGCCATCATCATCCTTCCAGCAGACAAAGGCCAAATCACAGCTATAATGGACAGCTCACAATTCATATAAAAAGCCAAATAATTGCAGAAAGACAAAGAATCTATGTCCCCAAATAAACACCAACCCAATACAGAAACTAGATGACCTGATCAAACTTTAATGACCAAACTAAGAAAGATAAATCACAAAAGAAGAACAATATCAAAAGCAGTTACTCATCTTCTCATGCTTCTATGGATGCCCAAAAATACACAAGCCCAATATACCTCTTCATCCAATTGCATCATTGCTAGGGACTCATAGCTAAATAACTTACAAAAAAACTTGGACATCTCATGGGGGAAAATATTTCTTCAACTCTCCAGAGTGCCTTCAAAAAAAATCAAAAAGCTTATAATGAAGATGAGTATAGTTTCATTTCATCACCTCACAATTTTCTTCCATAGACCCAGAACTCATGAAAGTCAGTCAACAACCAAATATCCAGGGATTAACACCAGACAATCAATTTAAGGTTTTAACTGATGGTAACCTACCCTCTTTGACCCCAATAAAAATTGTTACTCTAGTCAAGGAACTACAGCTCAGACAAACAGTCAAGCAGTAAACAACAGCTTAATCAAGAAACTATCATGGAAACATCCAACAATGCTAGCAGGGCAAACCACTGTATATAAACCAGGCATGAAATCCTCTTACCTTCGCTTACCACATGCGCCCGCGCTCTCGCTTCACTTACATGTGGTACTTCTGCTCATGTGCAGAACCTTCTGCTCATGCACAGATCATTCTTGATGACATCTGGGCAGGTGGGCAGAGCCTCCCACCACTGCTGCTACTGGTTCACCCAAACCGGGACGAACCGGTGGAATACCACCTCTGATATAAACTCTTCAATTACTGAAGATATTACCTAGTCTGATAACAAAACATCTGTAAGCAAACAACCGAACTCAGACACCATCAAGGACTCCACAGTTCAATCCTGAACTACATATATTCTCTTCTATTAGAAAATACTTCATTCGCATTAGTGCTCAGCTAGTTTTTTGCTAGATTTAATAAGGATCAGTTTTCAATAACACATCTTACAAAATTCAGCATGGAAAAAGGCTTCTTTTAAAAGTCATCCACAGTTCCCCTCCTATTTCTTAAGCAAGATCTCTTCAAATTTTAAAACATTTAAGAACAGAAGCGGTTGGCAAGAAATCTGTTTCAGACAGTATCTTCCCTGAGTTTTCCATGAATAATTCACAGCAAACTATGTTGTAGGAAATCTCTGTGTGTGTCCATGCATGTCTTTGAAAGCACATTTAAACTCCTAAGGTTTCTGACTTGGACAATGAATTATTTTGTTTGCATTTCTGTAATACTATAATATTTGGTAACTGATTGGGCAAATTCAAATCTGGGGTTTAAAAATTAGCTTCCTTTATAAACATTTGTATGTTGAATCACCAAGTCATGTCATTCCATCTCATACCTGGGCTTTTAAAAATATCTGACAAGAATTTTTCCTCATTTGAAGGGCATATGAAGGGCATCAACTTATTATTTTAATATTTTCCTTGCCTGATACAAACATTATATGTTATAAATCTCAGCAATTGGGATAAATCAGATCATACCTTAAAACCCTTATCAGCTAATTAGATGTTAATGTAGTCATTTGTAAGACTATCAAAATACAAGAGATGAACTTTGGATACATAACTCATCCTGTTTTAATTTGAGATGTCACATAAAGCATCTGCCTTGACTTCCAATCCATTAAAAACCTGCTAAAATAACACAAAGAAAACTTCATACCTCCATCACATGGAAGAAAACGACTTGTTTTCTTTTTTTTCAGCTGTGTGGGATTTTTTTAAAAAAGTTCTGATTTTGGTTTTAAGGATGAGAATCCTGCTCTAATCTTGTATTCCTTTGGTCCCAAGGCCCAAAGACAGGAGATGGTATCCAAATCAGGATTACCTTGAAAAGAAAGAGTCTTTCTGAAGCCTTTCTGAAAGGAAGCAATGGAACACATGCTCATGGTCCCATTTACAGACGAAAGGGTCAAAATAATACAGTATTTCAGTAATTAAAACAATCACATAGTGACGCTTTTCCACTCAAGTCAATATCACAAATCAGTTGAAATGCAGTTTTCCAAAATAGATCAAAAGGAACAAGGGTGGTAGAGCAGGAGGAAGAGGAAGAAAAAGAATCATAGGAGTTTGTTTATGAAATTTATATGGGTATCCAATTCACACATGCTGACTCTAGGCAGCTTATAGAATTAAAAATTCACAATACAGAAACACATAAACCCCATAAAGGGAGCAGCAGCTGTGAATGGACTCATACAAACATTTTTTTCCTACTGGGTTCTGTGGGCATGGCTTGGTGGTGGTAGTGGTGGCATGTGACTGAGTTGGCGTGGCCATGAGTGACATTGAGTTGGCCACACCCACTCAGTCACAGGACCCCACCACCAAGCCACACCCACAAAACCAGTAGTAAAAAAAATGAATTTCACCACTGAATTAAACTCAAGTTATTTAAGCTAGTGAGCCAGTTACCTATACCGCCTCTCCTCTTTCATTAGGTAGCTTACTTGTGATCATCACTGAAGTGCCTTAAAAGTGAAGTATTTTGAAGAGCTTCCTTCAGTGAGAGTTTCAAAAGATTGAATTTGCTCCTTTAGCATGATGATCCTTTGTTGAATGGCACTATTGCTTGAAATGAGTGTAAACATCCCGCATGTCTATGACTATCTTTGAAGGATGTTTCAACCATTTTATAACAAGGGCTATCCATAGACAAGTGAGATTTTTGTCTATCCAGAAAGCATTCCATACAATGACAAAAGACAAGGGAGAAGACAAAATTCAATTTATATAAATGCAACTTAAACAAAAATATGTAAAGTAGAACACAATGAATACAGCACACATTTTCTTGCATGGTTGTTTCTCTGGTACTGTTTGATAAACGAACATTTAATGGTATGTTTATTATAAAGATAATTACTGAAATTGTCTCTAAATCTTAGTGAAATGATAAAGGTTTCCACTTGGGGGCAGATATTTCTTTTAAAAAAACTGTAGCATATCAAGGAATATAAAATGTATAGTTGAAGTTTTTATTAATAAAAGTGTTGCTCTTATGTGAGAGTCAATAAAAAACCGGCCAGTCCCCCAAAGGAATGATTGGATGTATGAGCCCTCAGCAATGAATGGAAGATTATGCATTAAGTACAGATTGTTTTAAATTGAAAAGACAGTTTGATATAGTGATGAAGACATTAGACTAGAAACTGGAGTCCTGCCTTAGACTCAAAACCAACTGGGTGACTTTAGGCCAGTCACTCTTTCTCAATTCTAGGAAACAAGCAATGGCAAACTACTCAGCCGCCCTGAGTCTCTTGAGAGTGGGCGGCATACAAATCCTAATAAACCGTAAACCGTACTTTTGAATCTTGCCTAGAAAACTGACCAGTCCAGACAGTCACAGGAGTCAGCACTGACTAGAAGGCACCAAAACAACAAATAATGTTATCTTCTGGCTAGCATTTGAATATTTTTTCAAGAAACGGCTCATGAACTATAAAGTTTTCAGCAATAAGACACCTGTACAATTCTTAACTTTTGGTATAAAATTCTGGATGTTCTGTGCTTCCTCCAATTCAAATATTACAAAGGACACTGAACTTAAGGAAAGAGAAGTACAAAACCTTTGTTAGATGATTCTGATTATCATCATCTGATGTAAGTGTAGAGCTATAGATCCTGGAGTTTTGTAATAATAATAATAATAATAATAATAATAATAATAATAACAACAACAACAACAACAACAATAACAACAACAACTCCGACGTTGCCGGTCCCAAGCCCGGATGAGAAAGGAGGAGGGTTGGGGTCAGATTGGCAACTGGCCCCATAAAAAAAACCCCGCCAACCATACAATATGGTGAAAGAAACGAATAAAAATTTTACACTGCATCGGTCGTCGCACGGGTTAACAAGGGCCGCAGTGGATGTTGGGGTCCCTGGACATCCATCGACAAGTGGGCTACAAGTGGACCAGCCAACAAAACGACAAAAATATAGTGCAGATGAAAACCGTGCCATAATGGCCTGTTACTACAACTCAGAGCCAGAAAAAAGAGGTTATTTAAAGCGAATGTATGAATTATGGAAAGAACAATATCCAGATTCAAATGTTAGTGAACAATGACTAGCAGATCAAAGGCGATTTATTATACGGAATAAAGTGTTTAGTGAAGTTGAACATGAGGAAATTCAGGCAAATTGCAAAACCAAAAAAACAATATCACAAGCAGAAATAACTGATATTCAAGACACAACTAAAGACATTATAGTAGAACTCCCAGAAGAAGCTCTCGGGGAAGAAATAACACCACCACCACTAGAACCAGTTATCACTGAACCAACTGATGAACTAACTCAAAAACAAAAAGAATTGAAGGATAAGATCATGGAGCATTTTCTGCTTAATGAGGAAAGGCAACGTTTACCATCACTAAAAACTGTGCCTAAGAAAATTTTGGCCCCCATCATGAAAATGGTTATTGCAGGGTTTTCAACAATTGAATCAGGATCCATATTGGAAACGAACCAGTTAATGTACAACGCAGCTGTAATAGTCACTAATGAACTAGGCATTAAAATCAAAGTACCTAGTCACACAACAGAAAAAGCATCAAAGTCAAAGTGGAAAATCCGATTAGAACAAAAAGTCAAAAAATTAAGGGCAGATGCTAGTAACTTAAAGAACATGCATGAGCAATGGCTTAAAAATAACAAAACCATAGATCGGCTAATCAGAAGATATAGATTGGATACAAGAAACATCAATGAAGCTGTAGAGATTGTAAAACAGCGGATAACAGCAACAGCTAGAAAAATTGAAAGATATGAGGCACGAATCATCCAATATAAACAAAATCAGCAATTTTGATCAGACCAATGGCGTTTTTATCAAAGTCTTAATGTGAATGGTGACACCAAAAGGGAAAAACCAGAAAAGCAGGCCACAGTTGAATTCTGGAAAGAATTGTGGGAAAATGCAAAGGACTACAATAAGGAAGCAAAGTGGATACATGACTTTGAGAAAAGCATTGGCAACAAACAAATGCAAGTATTAGAAATAACAACTGAGATGGTCAAAAATCGAGTAAAAAAGGTAAAGAATTGGACATCACCTGGAAAGGACCAATTACATGGTTTCTGGCTCAAATATCTGACCAGTTTACATGCAATATTGGCCAGGCAACTGAATGAAATTTTACAAAAGGGCCAAATTGATGAATGGTTGACAACTGGAAAAACATACTTGATTCAGAAAGATGCAACTAAAGGAACAACACCTGAAAACTACAGACCAATAACATGCTTGCCAACAACCTTCAAATTACTCACAGGCATTATTGAAGATAACATGATGGATTATTTGGAAACAAACAACATCTTGCCAGTAGAGCAAAAAGGCAACAAAAGAAGGAGCAGGGGCATAAAAGATCAGCTCCTAATTGATAAAATGATATTAGAAAATTGTAAGAACAGAAAAACGAACTTGAATATGGTCTTGATTGATTACAAAAAGGCATTTGACTCACTGCAACATAGTTGGATCATAAAATGCTTAGAAACAACAGGCATTAGCAAAAATATTACATCCTTTACTGAAAAGGCGATGAAACAATGGAGAACTGAGTTTGCAGTAGGGAATGAGATCTATGGAATGGTTAATATCAAGCGAGGAATTTTCCAGGGTGATTTACTTTCACCTCTTCTCTTCATCATCGCAATGATCCCACTATCAGTAATCTTAAAAAAAATGAAATTAGGCTACCAAACAGCCAAAGAAGCTGAAAAAATTTCGCATTTACTATATATGGATGATTTGAAACTCTATGGAAAGTCAGAAATAGAAATCCAATCATTGACAAATACAGTCCGAGTATTCAGCACTGATATTTCAATGCAGTTTGGCATGGAAAAATGCGCCACTGTATCAATAAAAAGGGGCAAAATCACTGCATGTGAGGGAATTGAAATGCCCAATGGCCAATTAATTAAATGCAATGAAAATGAAGCCTACAAATACTTAGGCATTCTGCAGTTGGATAATATCAAGCATGGAGAAGTAAAAACTATTGTCAGGCGAGAGTACACCAACAGAGTTAGGAAAATTTTGAAATCTAAATTGAATGGTGGAAATACAATCAAGGCCATAAATACCTGGGCAATACCAGTTATAAGATACACAGCTGGTATAGTTAACTGGACACAAGCTGATTTGGACATTTTGGACCGAAAAACCAGGAAACTAATGACAATGCACTACAGTTTACATCCACATGGTGATACCTGATAGACTATACCTGCCCCGAAAATCAGGGGGCAGAGGATTATTACAAGTGAAGCAAACAGTTGAAGAAGAAAAATATGCACTGGCTGATTATTTAAAAGAAAGTCAAGAACATCTATTAATTGAAGTAAAGAACAAAAAACTACTGAAGGCCCAACAGACGAAATAAGAATACAGAAAAGATGTGATAAAATCAAGAATGGAGAGTTGGCAGAACAAAGCACTGCATGGCCAATTTCTGGAAAAAATAAAAGATAAAGTGGACATTGAATAAACTTGGTTATGGTTAACAACAGGTACATTAAAGAAAGAAACAGAGTCACTAATCCTGGCTGCGCAAGAACAAGCTATCCGCACAAATGCCATTAAGGCCAAAATCGAAAAATCCTCTGATGATGCCAAATGCAGACTTTGCAAAGAAGCTGATGAAACTGTTGATCACATACTCAGCTGCTGTAAAAAAATTGCGCAGACTGATTATAAATTGTGGCACAATTCAGTAGCACAAATGATCCACTGGAATTTGTGCAAAAATTATAATATTAAAACAGCAACAAACTGGTGGGAACATCAGCCTGAGAAAGTCATCGAAAATCAGATGGTCAAGATCTTGTGGGATTTCCGTATACAAACGGACAAAATACTGGCGCATAATACACCAGACATCACACTGGTTGAGAAAAACAAGGTTACAATCATAGACATTGCAATACCAGGTGATAGCAGGGTCGCTGAGAAGGAACATGAAAAAATCGCAAAACACCAGGACTTAAAAATCGAAATTCAACAACTATGGCACAAAGCAGCAGTGATAATTCCAGTGGTAATTGGCACACTAGGTGCTATTCCAAAAGCACTGGAATTACATTTAAAACAGTTAAAAATTGACAAAATCACCATCAGTCAAATGCAAAAAGCCGCACTGCTTGGATCTGCATGCATATTACGAAAATATGTTACGACGTCCTAGGCCCCTGGGTGGGGCCCGACTAGTAACCAATGCCAAATGCGGCGAAACAACTGGCCGCTGTGATACAATTGTATAACAACAACAACAACTACTACTACTACTACTACTACTACTACTACTACTACTACTACTACTACTTTACCTTGTCCCCTCCGAGGAGCTTTACCTTGTCGTGGTGGAGGGGCTTGCATGCTGTAATGATCCTAAGGGATATGCTGAACAGGTACAATCATCTCAGACAGATCTTAGGTGAAGGGCCAAACAAAATTTGCTCCACAACCCATTCAAACATGGTGAATATGGAAAAAATGAAATTTATGTCAGCTGAACTGTCGCCCGGATTAACAAGGGTTCCGTTGGATGCTATAGCTCCTGGGCATTCTACGCAAAATGAGCTACAGGGCTCAGCTCCCTCTGCTGGGCAACCAGGGCATGGAGCTGACAAGCTACTGGGAGAAAAAGCGAAAAAGCAAAAAATCTGGACTAGAGAAGAACATCTCTATTATGAAAGCTTACTATCAGTCTGAGCCAGCAAAACGTGGATTTCAAAAATGAATGTAACAGATTTGGAAGGTGAACCACATGGAGTGTGATATCAGTGAACAAAGACTAATGGACCAATGACGTGTAATTCTAAGCCACAGATTTTTCACTACAGCAGAATTAATAGGAATCAAAGAGAAAGCCACAAATGGTCTGAATATACCAACAAAGAAGAGTAACCTCAAGAATGATTTGCAGACTTAAAAGCAAACTGAGGAAGAAAGGGAGGAAGAGAATGCTGAAATGGATGAAGATAAAGAACAGGGAAGCACTGAAGAACAAATACCAACAGATATTGCTCAATTAGCTGAGAAAATAAAGCATCAAATGGAAGATGCTGAAAGAACACGTTTACCAAAGCTGAACCAAGTGAACCGGAAAGAATTGAGAAAGGTACTAAAAAAGGTCAATGAGGCTGTGCAAACCATTCAAACCACTACATTAGCTGAAACAAACCAGCTGATATATGCAGCAGCCTTCATAACCACCAAAAAATTGGGTTTGAAAATACAAAAGAACCAAAGAGGCAAGAAGAGGAAGCCTAAATGGAAAATTCGGTTGGAATTGAAGATCAAAAATTTTTGTGGAGACTTGAGCAACTTGAAGAACCTAAGGCAAGGTCAGCTAAAGAACAAGCAGGTCAAAAGCAGCCTGGAAGCAAGATACGATTTGGAAAATAAAGAGATTGCGATAGTAATTGAAGAGCTGAAGAAGAGGGTTGTTGCTGTTGCTGAAAGATTTAAAAAATATGAAAGCTGAGTAACTCAATTCAAGGAAAACTCACAGTTCAGAGCAAATCAGCAGCAGTTTTAAAAGAGCTTAGAAAGTGGAGATGGAGTAACAACAAATGAAAAGCCTGATAAAGAGAAAGCTCTGAAATTCTGAAAGAATTTGTGGGAAAACAACAAGAAGCACAACAGAAATGCAAAATGGATCAAATAGATTGAGAATTCTATTAAAGTGCATAAAATGGAAGATGTGAAAATAACAAAAGAAATGGTGCAAAGACAGTCAAGAAAAGTGAAGAACTGGAGTGCACCTGGACCAGACGAATTATATGGGTTCTGGTTAAAGGCACTTACAAATGTGCACAAAAGATTGGCAGCCCAAATGAACCAGATCTTAAACACACCTGAAAATGATTAATGGATGACAACTGGAAGGACATTTTTGATCCAAAAAGATAAAGGAAAGGAGCCTGGAAACTAAAGGCCAATCACCTGTTTGCCAACAACATACAAGCTCCTTACTGGTATCATTGCAAACCAAATTTATGGATACTTGGAAAGAAATAACTTGCTTCCAATAGAACAGAAAGGATGCTGCAAAAATTCAAGAGGAACAAAGGACCAACTGCTGATTAACAAACTAATCCTAAAGAATTCAAATAAAAGACGAACCAACCTGTTCATGGCTTGGATAGACTATAAGAAAGCATTTGATTCAGTTCCCCATAGCTGGATCAAGAAATGCCTGAAAATCTTTGGCATCAACAGCAACATACAAAAATTCATGGAAACTTCAATGAACCTCTGGAAAACAAAGCTTACAGCTAATGAAGAAGTACTGGCTGTTAATACCACTTTATAATGCCTTGGTAAGGCCACACTTGGAATACTGCATTCAGGTTTAGTCGCCACGATGTGGAGACTCTAGAAAGAGTGCAGAAAAGAGCATGATTAGGGGACTGGAGACTGAAACATATGAAGAATGGTTACAGGAACTAGGTATGTCTAATTTAATGAAAAGAAGGACTAGGGGAGACATGATAGCAGTGATCCAATATCTCAGGGGTTGACATAAAGAAGAGGGAGTCAAACTATTCTCCAAGGCACCTGAGGGTAGAACAAGAAGCAATGGGTGGAAACTAATCAAGGAGAGAAGCAACTTAGAATTGAGGATAAATTTCCTGACAGTTAGAACCATTAATCAGTGGAACAGCTTGCCTACAGAAGTTGTGAATGCCCCAACACTGGAAATCTTTAAGAAGATGTTGGATAGCCATTTGTCTGAAATGGTATAGGGTTTCCTGCCTAGGCAAGAGGTTGGATTAGAAGACCTCCAAGGTCCCTTTACAACTCTGCTATTGTATTGTATTTTATTGTAATCCCATGACTTCTGGAGTGATATCAATTTGTTATCCCTGCTCTGAATAGTATGATTAGCAAATATTCTTTCCTCAGCTTTCAATTCCTCCCTAATCTGTGTATCTGAATGTGTCTTCTGACACTACACAACAAATAATTAAGAAGAAAAGGCAAGTCAGAGGGGGGAAATCCCATTGACATACTGCTAAGATTCTGCCCTGTTTCTGTGCTATCAAAGATATTATAAACAAATTGAGAAACAACTGAACACAGCTCTGTTGACTTTCCAGGTGGATGCATTCAAAATCTTTACTTGTTCATTCAATGAAATTAGAAGAGATTCAAGTATAGAGCTGCTATAGATAAATATTTTTTTACTCAGAAGAAAACCGATGTCATATCTTCCTAATCTAACCAGGAAAGATTTCAACTTCCTCAGGTCACTTATCAATAATTGACTTTTTTTTTTTGCACCATTCCTATTTGTCCTTCTACATTAGTGGAGATCTCTAACGAAGACTAGCTGAAATAGGAAAAACCACTAAGCCCTAAGTCTATGTTGTGTTATACCATTGGTTCAAAATTAAGTGCACACACATACACAAAAGCATCTGCAAAGTAAGTAGCAAATTCATCATAGCAAGCAGAACATGATTCATTTAAGGCAAGACAGCCTAGATTAATTAGGATACTCACCATCCTGAAGAGCTCCTCTGGGATAGACTGTGCAGATGTTATGACAGAAGATAAAAGAGATTGATATCTCAGCTGCCAGAGCCTCTACAATTAGTCTGCTTTGGCACTAGTCATATACCACTTGCCCTCAAATTGCCTGGCTCTGTGGTTGTCCACCTTAGTTTGTAGGTGAAAAGAGACTGACAACTAGAAAGCTGTAAAAGATGAACCCAAGCCCCATCACTTACCACTGTAGTCTTTAACTCTGGTTATTGATTTATTCATAAAGTTATATAGTCATGCAATTCACATAAATGCAATTCTGGGCAGCATGCATCAATATAAGACATAAATCAAGTACAATTAAACTATAGCAGGACCAATTAATAGAACAGAAACTTCAATATCCACTATACCGCACAAGGTAGAATCTTTTATCATCCTGGCCCAACCTCTGCGAGAAAAATCTAACTTTTTGATGCCTTGGTAAAAGCTGTGAGGATCTGGGCTCACTGTATGCTGGAAAAGGTGGGGCTTATTCCAAAAGGGCATGTGTTACATCTGAAATGGCAAAACTTCTAGTTCCTATCAGATGACACTGTTTCTAGGAAGGAACCTGAAGTGCACCTACCCTATTATAGTATGTGGGCCAAGTTTATTCTTTTTCTAAATGTAAAAATGATGTCCTATTTCATAACTCTGTGAAGCGGTAAGCAGTCCTGAAACAGAAGGCACTCTGCAACTATGTAAATGGTAAAAATGTAGGTCACATAATTCTAAAAATAGCATGAGCTATTCCACTTCTACAGTTGTAACTCCAAAACAGTACCCCCAACCTAGTATCTTCTAGGCTTGTTGGAATAAAACTTCCATGATTGAGGGTATCCACTGGCTTGTGGAGATTAAAGAAATTCAATATAAAATAATTCAAGGGCACCAGATTTGCAAATTAGTAGTAGTATTAAATTAGTAGTAGTAGTAGTAGTAGTAGTAGTAGTAGTAGTAGTAGTAGTAGTAGTATGTCCTGGCTAAATGGCAAACATCCACTGCCTCAGCCTATTTCCTGTGACAATCTACACTTTTTTATTTTTCCATTTTAATAATTATGTTCCCCTTCTTCTATTTTTCTTAAACTTGCCAGATATAAACTTTTTTCTTTTCAATATGCTTACATCATATTCTCAAAGCTGCTTGTTGATCCTAAAGGGTGTAGTGATCTAAATTGGGTCCAGAATCGATTGATAGTTCTTCTTGCAATACACTGTGCTCTTAGTAAACTTCCAAATTCATGATTCAGTGCATTGTTTCTCTCTTTCTCAATGTCCAGTTTTCAAAGCTGCATGCTACTGCTGAAAAATATTCTACGTTGCATTGAAATGCCTTCTTCTTCTCCCTACATTTTGTCATAAGTCTTCCACCCTAGAATTAATTTACCTTTATTTCTTGTGTGCAGTGTCCATCTTTACCTATTCTTGAACTGAAGAAAAAAAGTTTTCAACCACCTTTAATTTTTTTGCCATCCACTATCTCTTGTCAACATTAAACATTGACCTTGATTTTTTTTTACTTTCTATGTTTACATCTGTAATTAACTGTTTTAAATCGTCTTTACTTTCAGCTAGGAAACTTGTCTTAACCATATATCTCAACTTTTTAATGTTTTATCCTTCAATATTGATTCAAATTATCATCTCTTCCAGTTCTGTCATTCAAATAATATATTCATTCCTTCCCCTATGCTGAGCTGCTCTTTTTCTCTAAACTCAATTCTTAGAGTAGCTTCTTGTTCATTATAAAGGTTGCTTAGAAGAATAATCAGGTGTTCATTAAACTTAATATCATCCACATTTTGGCATGATATACACAAAGAACTTGCTGAAGTTAGTAAGTTGTAAGTTATCTTGCTTACTGTCTATTATTATCTCTACTTATTATTCATCTTATATTAGCAATTTGATCTTGTGCATCTTTGCCTGTTCTGGTGGCATTTCTTTCTATATGTTCAGCTGTATTCTTCTTTATGAGATGCTAAGCAAAATTGGCATGATGAATCAATCCAAGAATTTAGTAATTTGCACACAATCTTGCATGTTTCTTCTGCCAACTTTTGCCAATCTCAAAGCCACACATACTTGCTCTACATATGTTGATACAGGACTATTATCACTTTACCTACAACTTTAAACAGTTCACTACGCATGTAGCTTTCCCATTTACTAGTTGGTATTATTTCTATTATAATCAATTTCTGAATCTATACTTCCTATACAAATATGTACAATATTGTATTATCTCATTTATGTTCCAGTATAGACTTTCATATTTCCTTTGCCTTTATTAATATTCTTCCATAATTATTATTGAGAAGTGCTACTAGCTATAAATTTTAATTTGCCCAATCTTTTAAAAAAATCTCATTTTTTTATCAGTTTCTTACATTTATTATTCAGATAGTAAATAATATTTTATCTATTTATTATTATTATTTAATTGATATATATTTTGTATCCTTGTGGCTGGATGCGGAGATTCTCCGCATCTGCATTCAATCATTAGATATTTATCTTCTTGCCCAAGGCTTTCATCCTCTGTCTTTCCCTGAATACCATCTGAGCTCTTTTTTCTCTGAAATTTTGGGGATGCTTGGCTGAATTATGCATTTCCATCTTCTGTTTCCTATTTGATTCTAATGTTATATGTCAAATGGTGCACAAATGTACAGTCTGTCCTTCTTTAGTTTGAAGCCCATATTAGCAGTAACAAAATGTCTTCAAAACTGAATTAATTTGTCTCATGATTATTTTATGTATTCAATCAACATGATATAAGATAAGAAGATGATAAGAGAAGAGAAGGTAGAAGAGAAGAGAAGAGAAGAGAAAAGAGAAGAGAAGACAACTTTTATTGTCACTTTTTTCTGTGTACACTCTGGCACACATTAAAAAAAGGAAATTCTGATGCCTGCTCTCAAAGAACACACACACACACAAACACACACACACTAGAATACATAGCAGAAAAAAAGAGTCTTGAGAGTTTCAAGGTTCTTGAATCTGTTCTGCTTTGGATACCACAAAACCTCTTCCCAGAAGGTAACAAAGAAAACTCACTTTCTGCACAGCCTTCCTGTCCAAATCATTAAATATCTCCAAACCACACAATAATACAATAACCATACTGTAATACAATTAATATAATAGAATATTCCAGTGATTCTAGCTTCTTTTATTCATCCAACTTTCGTGTTCCAAATTGTACTACGTTCTTTCTAAATATAGCATTAAGTTCATCCTGAAATTTCCCTAGTTTAGAACTTTACACCAATATAGCTTTAGGAAGGGATACTGGGTATCACCCTAGTCTACTTACTGGATATCAACTTATTATGATAGAAATGACACTACAATTTGCTGGAGTTTAACCCATCTTAAGTAAAATCTGAGTCTCGTCTATCCTTTTATCCTTTCATATGATCTCAGGCCCTGATTAAAGTAGCCCATTCCTATCCACCAAACATCACCTATTCCTAAAAGTATTCAGGGAGAGAAACAACCTAGATTGAAGGAAAAATTTCCTGACAGTTAGCACAAGTAATCAGGGGAACGGTTTGCCTTCCGAAATTGTGAGTGATCCATCACTGGAAATTTTTAAGAAGAGATTGGACAGCCATTTAACTGAAATGATACAGGGTCTTCTGCTTGAGCAGGAGGCTGGGCTAAAAGACCTCCAAGATCCTTTCCAAATCTGTTATTTTTGGGAAACTTCATCATTCTCACTTTCCTTTTCATTCTCACTTAAATATTTCAGATACTTCTGTACAGCTTTGTTGACAACAGCAAATATACGATTACCTTGCTCCAGTTTGATTTTAAGTTCTTTCTCCTAGGTAGTTTGCCTTCTTGCACACCTGCAGAATTCTATCCTCCCTGACTGCTGTTACTTTAGAGAGCAGGGAAAATATATTTTATGTCTATCTGAAGTAGAAAATATGCAGGAGACGCTTGGGCAGACATTTCCCTAATTCACATGAGTATAAGAAAGGGAGGAAATATAGGACTTGCAAGGTTCTGTTGTTATAGCTACATTTAATAAAGCTAGTTTTAGACTTTCTGTGGTATTGATTTCTGGTCTAGTCTATCTAGTGCAGGGATGTCAAGTACAAAGCCCACGGGCCAAATTCAGTCAACAGGGTGCTTAGATCTGGCTTGCAGGACCACTCTGAAAAAAAGTGGCCTGCTGTGCCTCTGCTAGAGAAAATGGAGCTTGGGGGGACGGTTCCTGGGCTCCATTTTCACTGGCAGAGGGCTAACAAAAGAAAGGAACAACAAAACAAAAGAAGAAATGTTTCCCCTTTTGCATCTGAGCATGCAAGAAGGGATAGGAAAGGAGAAAGGGAAAGAGGAAAGACAGAGAAAAAGATGGAAAGAGAGCAAGTAAGGAAAAATAAGGAAAAAGAGGAAGGAAGAAGAAAGGAGAATGAAAAGGAAAGGAAAAAAGGAAGGAAGGAAGGAAGGAAGGAAGGAAGGAAGGAAGGAAGGAAGGAAGGAAGGAAGGAAGGAAGGAAGGAAGGAAGGAAGGAAGGAGATTATAATGAGACTGAGGGAGAGTCTAAAGGAAGTCCTGCCTTAGCACTTTGCCACCACAGGTGGCCCCAACACAAGTGACATTGAGCTGGCCATGTCCATCCTGGCCACGCCCACCCTCGCCCCCTGAGGTCCAACACAAACTTGATGCAGCCCTCAATGAAATCAATTTTGACACCCCTGCTCTAGTGGCACTGATAGTTGCTGTTAACTTCACTCCTACCCTTTTGATCTAACTGACATCAATCTTAGAGTCATTAAAGCTACTTAATTATCTTAACATACCAAGCAGATAATTCCCTGAGAAGGTCAAATTGAGGAAAACTGTTCTAAATGAAGACTGGGGCATAACCTGCTCCCCTGTGCACCCTGCTTCTTCCCCGGTCATCTTTTAACTCATATTGCTGTATTTTCATTATTTATTTTTATTGTTTCAGTGTTTTACTACTGTTATGTTTACATTTTTATAATTTTATCTTCTACTGGTATAAGCACTCAGAGTAGCCAGGGGTGGGCTGCTGGGGGTTTGCAAGGGTTGGGGAGAACCTCTAATTAAGATTATGTGCAGTTTGGAGAACCCCCAAACCCCACTCCTGGCTGGCCCTGCCCACCCACCCCCGCCCCTCCCAGGAGTCCCCATACAACCTGTTTTGAATGCAGGTAAGTGCAGCGCACGAACGGAGGCTCAGGGAGGGTGAAAAACAGGCCTACCAGAAGTTTGGGAAAGTCAGAAATGGGCCCATTTCTGGCCTCCGGAGGGTCTCCGGAGCCTGAGGAGGCTGTTTTCGCCCTCCTGGAGGGTCAAGGAAAGCCTCAAGAGCCCAGGGAGGGTAAAAATGCCCCCCCTGCTATGGTGCAGGAGAGTAACTAGGTCACTCCCACTATGGCCACTCCCACCCAACAACTGGGCAGAGAACCCATTGCTAAAAATTTTGAAGCCCACCCCTGGAGTAGCCACATGACAAGATCGGTGGCAAATAAATTTAATAATAAATAAAAATACAAAACAGATGCTCCATTTTCAGTAGACTTTCTATGTCAGCTCTGTTACAAGACACTGGCATATCCCAAAAGGAATAATTGCATGGAGTGTACTTTCAATCCAGTTTAAAAATTAATAAAATGCTTTGGAACACTGTTTACTGCATTAAATGAATATTTCTAATAAAAACATGTGACACATTTTGTTGTCCTTCTCTCATACTCTTGCCAAGTGAACATTTCCTTTACAATGACTTTTGGAATCCACCACCAAGTTTTTAAACACATATAAAGCTTTTTGGCAGTCACTCCGCATAATTAAAAATAAAGCCAACCACTGCCCAAAAATTGGCAATATTTCAGAACATTCGTATTGTTTTTGCACATTTTCTACATTCCGGAAAAAAATATTTATAATGAGATTTCCTTTCATGTAAGAAAGGTATGTGAGTATCAGAGGGAACATTCCTATTTTATATTTATGTAATAGATTACTATTTGTAAGCCTTCAAGTTATAACAAACAAAGCCCTAGCATTTAAACTGGAAAGATTTGATTCATCTTTCAAAGATTCCAGTTTTAGATATAAGTTTAGAATAGAAGCAGGAACATTACCAAATAAGCACAACTACTGCTACAACTACTGCTAGGATCAAAAATCTTGAAAAAGACTGCATTTTTCCCATTAGTTCCCATTCAAGTTGATGACCAAAAAATTTCTTTAAAGTTTTGTAATTTAACTTTTAAGCAAAATTGTCAAGTGTGGAATATGATGGTCACTCATTTACTTCAAAAGAGGACAGGAGAAAGCAGTGGTGGGTTGCTGCATGGTCACACGGGTTTGGGGGAATCCTTAGCTGTGATTGCTGGCCCCACCCACCCTTGTGTTATGCTTTCCATTTATAACTACCATATATTTCAGCGTATAAGACGCACCTTTTTCCCCTCAAAAAAGAGGCTGAAAATCTGAATGCGCCTTATATAATGAGTACAACATTTTTTGCCTCCCGAAACCACACTCCCTTCACCAAAATGGCCATGCATAGCCTTTAGAAGTTTCCAGAGTACTCCTAGGGGCTGAGGAGGGCAGAAATGAGCGAAAAACAGGCCTTTTTTGCTCAATTTTGCCCCCCAAACCCCCCAAAGCACTCTATAAATCTCCTAAAGGCTATGTTTGCCCTTTTTTGATGAAAAATGGGCCACTTTTGCTCATGGGGGGGGCACCTGCCAGGAGCACTCTACAAGCCTTCTAAAGGCTATTCAGGGCCTCTTTTTGGGGGGGGGGGGGAACCAGGCCTGTTTTCATGAACAACGAGCCGTTTTTGGGAGGTCTGCAGAGTGCAAAAACTTTTTTTTTTATTTGCCTCTTCAAAATCTTGGTGCATGTTATAGTCCAGTGTGTCTTATACTCTGAAAAATATGGTAATTTTCTGTTTCATTCCCATTGCCCATGCCTCCTCCCTCCCTCCCTCCCCCCTCTCTCAAACACACACAAACACACACAGACACAGACACACACACACAGACACACACACACACACACACACACACACAGAAGTTAGATTGGACTATCTCTCCTACCCCCTTCCCTCTCTCACTCACTCTCTCTCAAACAAACACACACACACACACACAAAGTTGGATTGGAGGGAGAGCACCAGCGAGGAGACCACAGGAAGAGGCAGGAAGCCAGTCAAAGAGCCATACTGAAACACACACACTTTCCCCCAGCCCTGGAAGGATCCAGCCCAGCTTCACTGATTACAGGTTTGAAAAGGCAACGTGGCTCTACCAGTTCACTGACAAAAGGGCAACCGACAAAAGCGCGCCCGACTAAACTGCGGTGACAAAACTGCAAGTTCTAAACTGCGCCGTCGAATGAGCGCTGAAGCGCACTGACAACAGCCCACCGACAGAAGCATGCTCTAACCCTAACCCTAACCCTAACCCTAACCCTAAACCTAAACCTAAACCTAAACCTAAACCTAAACCTAAACCTAAACCTAACCCTAAACCTAACCCTAACCCAATCCTAATCCTAATCCTAATCCTAACCCTAACCCTAACCCTAACCCTAACCCTAACCCTAACCCTAACCCTAACCCTAACCCTAACCCTAACCCTAACCCTAACCCTAACCCTTAACTTAAATCATGCTTCTGTCAGCACGCTGTTGTCGGCGCACTGTTGTCGGCGCATTGATGATGTCGCAGTTTTAGCGCCACGGTTTTGTCATGCGCGCATTTGTCGGGTCACGGGCTCTGCCTGCAATCAAATTACATTTGGGGAGGGACAGCACAAGCGAGCCAGGGTCCTTCCCTCCAGCCTTTGCCCAAAGCCCCGCACAGCATCAGGAGGATGAAGTTTGAATTTCTCCCCCTCCCTCCAACCCACACATACCTTTTCCAGCTGCTTCAGAGAGGACTTCAACTCTACTCTTGCCTCAGCTCCTCTGAAGAAGCCCCGCCCAAATGAGCACCCTCTATTATAGCAATAGCAATAGCAGTAGACTTATATACCGCTTCATAGGGCTTTCAGCCCTCTCTAAGCGGTTTACAGAGAGTCAGCATATTGCCCCCAACAATCTGGGTCCTCATTTTACCCACCTCGGAAGGATGGAAGGCTGAGTCAACCTTGAGCCGGTGAGATTTGAACCGCTGAACTGCTGATCTAGCAGTAGCCTGCAGTGCTGCATTTGACCACTGCGCCACCTTGGCTCTTATGAGGCAGGAGAACTGCGTGCCTCACCTATGTCAGGAATTTTGGGGCTCTTAAGCCTCTGCTTAACTGCCCAAGCTATCATAAAACACCTAAAAAGTCAGACTAGAAGAGGCACGCAGTTCTCCTGCCTCATACTAGAGGGCTCTTTTAGAAGCTTTTTTAAACAGTTAAGCAGAGTCAGCCACGGTGGGGCAGCAACTAGCTCAGCCTCACCTCAGCTCTCGTCTTTTTCCTTTTACATTTTTTTTCTTTTCATCATGACAGTGGTGAGGCTGTGCCTTACCTGACTGCACGTCACTGCCTGAATTGCCAGCTGAACTAAGTCTGAGAAAGCATAAATAGCAAAGGATACAAGCGAAGTCAATGAACAGGGTTATGGATGAAGTCATCCTTGTGAGCAGGAAGATTTGCAAAGCCCTTGGGTTCAGTTCTTGGGTGAAACACTGACTCTTCACAAGTCCTTGGATAGGCCTGCTTAAACTTAAACTATGTTTCTGTCAGAATTCAAAATCTATGGCTGACTTTTAGACTTTTTTTTTTGAAGATTGGGTGCAACTTTATCTTCAGCAGAGCCAACAAGCTTATGATTGGCCATAAGACTCTTTGGGATGAAAGGGTAGTATATAGATTTAGACTCTAAGATAGCTCAGAGTTTTTTGCCTTTTGACAGAATAAACAAAACATCATGTCCAGATGTATTATTAGAGAAGAACTCTCTGTTTTTAAACTGTGGTTACTCAAGAAATTAAGGTGAAAGAAAATATTGAAAAAAGGAATGCACAAAATAAGAAAGCTGGACCCATTTTATCAATAATTCAATTGCAACAGGATTCTTAAAAATGCTACAACTTTCTGAACCCTGTAAGGGTTTTGGAGCAAGTATGAAAAGTCTGGGGTCCTTCCATTAAATCAGTCGTCTTCCTCTCACAATGGTGTTGTTTCATTTCAGGCAATGCCGGTTCCAAATAATTTGTAAAATAGTCAGAACTCTTTTTCTGAGTTATGGTGTACTGTTATTGCCAGTACACACCAGAAGGTTCTATCATTTTAGTGGTCTTGGGATTTTTTTATGATTCAGATATTTTGACATGATTTTAATGATTTAGAATATTTTTTTGGTTTTTTCTAAATGATGTTCTTCGTGGCTGCTACACCATTGCTACAGTGATTAGAATGCTACCCCTGTCTTATTGATATATAGTAATGACATCTGGTGTCTGTTATAATTGCTGAAACATCTCTGTTCAGCAGAGGTATGAGTGGAAGAACTGGACAGATGAACCAGAAAAACAGAATAATAGAGTTGGAAGGGACCTTGGAGGTTTTCTAGTCCAACCCCCTGCTTAGGAAGATAATCCTACACCACTTCAGACAAATAGTTATTCAATCTCTTCTTTAAAACTTTCAGTGTTGGAGCATTCACAACTTCTGGAGGCAACTGATTAATTGTTCTCTTAGGAAATTTTTCCTCAGTTCTAAGTTGCTTCTCCCCTTGATTAGTTTCCACCATTACTTCTTATTACCTCAGGTGCTTTGGAGAATAATTTGATTCCCTCTTCCCTCTTCTTTGTGGCAGCCCCTGAGATACTGGAACACTGCTATCATGTCTTCCCTAGTCCTTCTTTTCATTAAACTAGACATACCCAGTTCCTGCAACCGTTCCTCATATATTTTAGCCTCCAGTCCCCTAATCATCTTTGTTGCTCTTCTCTGCACTCTTTCTAGAGTCTCCACATCTTTTTTACATCATGGCAATCAAAACTGAATGCATATTCCAAGTGTGGCCTTACTAATGCATTATAAAGTGGTATTAACACTTCACAAGATCTAGATTCTATCCAGTGGTGGGTTCTGGATCCTGTTCCGGGTCCAGCGGGGCACACATGGACCTGCACAGCACGCATGCACACACACGCAGTGTGCACATGCATCTTAGCACCTCCGCGAGCCTCTGGACACTCCAGCTCCTCAGCGGAGCGTCGCGCAGGCGCTTTATGTGCCGTGTGCGTTTGTGGAAGTGTTGAAGACTTAAAAGACCGGTAAGGAGCTCAGGCGGGTGGTTGGGCCCTCCGGAGCACCGTACTGGAACTGTATCCAGTGCTCTGGGCAGGCTCCGGTATGCCCGTACCTGGGCGTACCACCTGCAACCCATCACTGATTCTATCCCTCTATTTACGCATCCTAGAACTGTATTGGCTTTTTTGGCAGCTGCTGCACACTGCTGGCTCATATTTAAATGGTTGTCCACTAGGACTCCAAGATCCCTCTCACAGTTACTACTATTGAACGATTAGGGTTGAACCAACCTAAAGGCATCCTAGAACTTACGTTTCTCTTGTCCTACCTTGCTATTTTCTAGAAATGGGAGCAAATCCAATCACTGCATAAACTGAAACTCAGTTATATTTTCAGTTTTCACAGTTCTGGTTCACAGAACTGGACTGATCAGAAAAAAAAATAAACCTAGAAATATGTATATTGATGAAAACCACATCTTTGGGGAAGTATATATTATTTTTCAAATGGACTTCAAAATGTAGAAGTGGGGTGGAATACATTTAGAACTTAAATTGTAAGAAATCATTATTGATAAATTCATGTATTGTTATCGTTCTCATTTGCTCATGTAGAGTGTCATTTTCATAGCATGAAGAATGAAGTTTCAGTTCTTTTCCCTCCTGTGTGCTCAGATATTCCCTACTGTGTCTGAAATCCTATTACAGTAAGAGTAGTATTAGCCTATCTATTTTTTCAGTTTGCTTGAAACATTTTTACAAGGGAGTTCATTTTAATGTAGATACCAATGTACAAAATAAGTTTGAATTTTGTTCACTATTCCATTGTGGTTTGGTCCAATTTCACAATTTAATTCCAGGGAAATTATTAATTCAAGGGAAAGTCTATTGCCCAAACACCAGACCCATGATTAATTTAAAAAGTATGGTAGGAATTATGAAAATTTGTTAAATTAGAAACAAATAGCATTTAAGCCATGTAATTTGTAATAATTTTGCCCTTTGATTCTGTTTTTAAGAAAGAAGAGGCTGCTATATTAAAAAAAGAAAAAAAGAAACATGCCTGTAATATTGGTGAAGATAACCAATGGTAAAAAAAAAAAAGAAATGGTAAAACCTGTGTTTGGGGTAAAAAGGGGAATCAACCTAGAACTCCTTCCCTTGAGTTCCATTGATACTTATCTAACTATAACCATGTGCTGAATGTTAGTTAGGAAGATTCCTGTGCATAGACATTTAGCAATAAATCAGCTTAATTGAACCTTCACATGTGGACCTGGTACTTTATGTTTGATATAGACCAAATTTTAACAAAATTATTGTTTACCTGTTACATATTTCTAGAAGTTCTGAACTCAAAAACCATTTTCCATTTGTTTAGAGGATGCAAAGCCAGTTTGGCGCAGTGGTTAAGGTGCTGGCCTAGAAACCAGGAGATCCTAAGTTCTAGTCCTAATTTAGGCATGAAAGGTGGCTGGCTTTGGCCAGTTAGTCTCTCTCAGTCCAACCCAGTGTAGGTATGTACACTGTCTTAAGTCACTCATAAAGGAATAAAACCAGGATAAAACAATGTTTTTAAAAAGTTAGGAGTTAATTAGGCTATTAGGATGTAGCAGGTAACACAGAAATAGGGAGACCCATTTCAAAGTATGGATAAGTACTGGGAACAACCAAAGAAACTGGGGATTTTTCATTCAAGGTAATAAAACATGTAAATAAAATATAATTTAGAAAATCCTATTTGAGTATTTTGGATCCGCACTCAAATTTCCAGGCACTGGACCCCCAAATTCAATAGGCAAAAATTAATAGAGACAGAGAAGTCATATCAATATGCAATAGGAAGAAAATGGAGTTGGAAGTCTAATGAACATCCTGTTTCCTAATCAACATTTTTGAAAAGACCTAAAAGGAAGATTTCTGAAGGATTAAGTGGCATTCTATATGCCTATTTATCATATTATGGCACTTCAGATTGTGCTCATCACTTCCTAGGCTCCAGAGCCACAGCAGGAATTGTTTTAGATGTTTTTTAATGATCCTATATGCATCAATATTGTTAGAGAGTGTGATGCAAATCAGCTAAAACACCAAACACTGAAGAACTACAAAAGAGAATATTTAAAAAATCCAATGCATTGTTTAAGAACAAGATCAGGAAATTCAAACATTTGGAAAGAGAAACATTTGGAAGCATTGGCCAAAATAAATATTTAAGAGTGTATTAGATTGATTCATAATAACTTGTCATGGAGTAGTATCACAACTTAAACAGAGCAGTTTTATGCTTATGAATAGTCCCAGTGAAGATATCATCATGTAACAAAGCTAGATTGCCGATTTAATTTTAACCTAAACATTTGTATTGTTTATTAAACAATTGCTTTAAACTGTTGCTGATCACAGACTGTACTTAAATAGCAATAAAGCATTTTGTAATACAATCAGGTTTTTATTTTAAGGATTATACAATAAAGATTCCATTTCAAAAGGAGTATAAAATATATAATTATAAAAAAAATAAAGATTTTCTTTTGATCACAGAACAAAAGAAAAAAATCAATTTTTGGAAGTACTTTTTCATCACTTTATCAAGGAAATGATCTTTCACCCACAAGTTTAAAAAATAATTGTACATACAAATAATAATTATTATAATTCCTTTATTTTTTTCATCTGTAAAAATGAGTTAGGAAATTATCTACATACATTCTTCGGGGGGGAAATCAATCTAACAGCATATCATAAATTGTCAGGTCTAACGCCTAGTCCTGATTCGTATCAAGAGAGGTTATAAAAAGGACTTCATGCCCATCAATAAAATTCCACAAGGTTAAAGAGGCACCCCTTTTGTTCTTTACGCTTTAGAATCTGCTTTGTTCCCTGCCCACCACAAAAAGCACTCCTTCCTCATTACCTTATCTTCCACACATTCCACAGTTACTCAGCCACAATGAGATGCTAGTTCAATCAATTCAAATTGCCACTGAAATCATGTCTTCAAAGAAAACTTGAAGAGAACTATGAAGTACATTCCATATCTGTAGCCCAGCAGATGCAAAAGCATGAACATAATAGTCTGGTTCCAAATCTGTCTATTAGAGGGTTACTGTAAGGTCCCCCTTACTATATAAAAATCTCTCTAGGTCAGTGTTTCTCAACCTTGGCGACTTGAAGTCCACAGGACTTCAAGTCACCAAGGTTGAGAAACACTGCTCTAGGTTTTAGCTTAAATTACTCAAATATTGATTCTCATCCATGAACCAAGAAGTCTGATGACCATTTGCTCTTTGAGCCCAATCCAAGGGGTTTGCTATAATATAGTACAGTTTACACCCGGATTATTGCAGGATTGCCAACTCTATCACTTTTAGACCTTCAACGGAGCACTCTTTATAAGTCCTGCTATGATGACATTTAATATAGTCAGTTAATTCTTTTTTTTAATAGTAGGATCTACTGTATACTATGAAATTACTTGCTTTGGAGTTGAAACTGGTCTCCTTCCTTTTTCATTCAGGAATTTTTAGTGATTGTCATTGCTGGACGGAATTTTATTGTGAAGCCTACAACCAGAAAATGGAACTAGAAAAAAATCAGAAAGAATCTTGTAACACTTCTTCAGAGCAATAAATTTTATTAAAAGAATAAGGTTTCATAAGATATAGATCACCTCATTGGATGCATAGAATGGTTAGAGCTGCTATGGAGAAATAGAATACAGTAGTATATATATATCTGGAGAAAAGAAGGACATTATAGCAGTATTCCAGTATTTGAGAGGCTGCCACAAAGAGGAGGGAGTCAACTTATTTTCCTAATCACCAAAGGGCAGGACAAGAAACAATGGATTGAAACTAATCAAGGAAAGAATCAACCTAGAATTAAAAGAGAAACTTCCTCACAGTGAAGACAATTAACCAGTGGAACAGCTTGCCTTCAGAAGTTATGGATGCTTCATCACTGGAAGATTTGAAGAAAAGAGTTGACAGCCACTTTCCTGGAATGGTTCAGGGTCTCCTGCTTGAACAGGAGGTTGGACTAGAAGACTTCCAAGACTTCCCTTTGAGCTTTGTTCAGATGGATGGATGGATGGGGTGAGGTGGGAGGAAGGAAGGAAAAACAATACAAAATAGTTACCTAGATAATGGTTATATGTAAAACAAATTACAAGTATCTTATCAACTGACAACCGTAATTTGTTAAAAACTCATTATGCTTGTTGAAGCTTCTTCCCTCTCCTACATACAGACCTGCATAGTTACACATAAGGATTCACATAACTATTCAGTGGGTCCTTCACCTCCTGATATTAGAAAGCACTTTTCACTTTTACCTTAATTTAACTTCAGCCAACACTGTACAAAACCCAAATTACAGAAGGCAGCCTTTCTAACCAGGCTGAAAACAAATTAACAGCTTAATCAATTCCATATAGAATGAGAGTAGAGCATGTGTGCAGGGGGGTTTCATTAAGATGAGGCAGAAAATCTGAAGCTGCTTTCCAGAACCCATATTTCTGCCCAAAATGTTGAAAGGGTTTTTCAAATTTCTGTCATTTTTCATTGCTAATTGTAGTTTCCTAATTCTTGCTGGCACTCAGATATTTTTCCATTTCCTGGTTAATAGCCTACGTGATGAAATGCCACCTGCATTCTTAATAGATAGAAAAGTAAGATTTAGTATTAGACAATTATTTTCTGAAGTGGGGGTGGGAGATCATTAACTTTCAAAAGAAAAAAAATAAAATAAAAACAAAGTTCATAGTCTGCTCTGTTGCATTCCTTTATCCCCTCAATCTATTCAATTTAGCCCATTCCCATGCATTTGCACCATGCTATTTTTAATTAAAGAGTGGGAAAAGTCAAAGAAATCACAACTCTTTAAAAAACATAGAAACCCACATTGAATAATTAATTTTTCAAAATTACTTAAAATATATGGAGCCCATAAGAAGATTAAAGCTTCATGTGAGATAGATGAACACATACCTGTTGTATCCGCTGTTGCAGAGGCTTAAAGCTTGTTATCGGATTATAAAATTATCAGTGCCACATAGCCGAGTTTGTCAAAGTGGCAGCTTATACATTTATCATGTCGAGGTAAAGAGGTGCAACTAATTTCACTGGGAGGAACCAGCATTTCTTATGGCAATGACAGGTCCACCTGTTTCAAGTTATCATTAAGCTGTCCTCTTTGTTCAAATGAATGGGGAATTTCTGCTAGGTAAAAGGGATGCATGATAGTTTAATCTCCTCTTGGGTATAAAATGCTCAATTTGATTAGAGCAAGTTGTGGAAACAACAACATAAACAACATAAACAAACTCACATTGGTAGAATTCCCTTTTCTGTCAGGTGACAAGCTCTTTAAATGTCAGAAGTGCACGCATGAAAGAATGTGGAATTGTTAAAATAAAACACGCAATGTGGAACATTACTTTCTCTTACTATGGAAGAAGAGAAAGAGGGGATTGAATATACCATTTTTCCCTGAAAATAAGACAGGGTCTTATTTTCTTTAGACCCACAAAATAAACACTTGGCCTTATTTTCAGGGAGGTCTTATTATTTTTGGGGTGCAGGAGACGGCTAGCGTGGTCACCTCATGGCTGCTGCTGTGTTGCAATATTTTTGGGGAAAGCTTATTTTGGGAGGAGGGATAATTTTAGTGCATGTGCTCAAAAGCCTGATTGGGCTTATTATCTGGGGAGGTCTATTTTCGGGAAAACAGGGCATTTTCCCATTATTGTGTGGCATATTTACAGAAATGATAAAATAAATTTCATCTCCAGATTATGGCCTAGATCTATAAATAAAGAAGTCCTTCTGGTTCAGCAGAGGCTCTTGCTGGCAGATAGAATATTTTTGTAACTTTGCCTGAAAGTCTCTGTACCCATGGGTATAAACATTTATTTATTTAACACATGTCTAGGCCAAACAACTCCAAAACAATTCTGAGTGGCTTCCCAGGTTAAAAGAAACAACTTTATATAAAAGCAAAGGCCATTTCAGAAAACAAAAGATAATGTTTCCACCACTTCCTACAATGTAAAAGGTATGGGGGGAAAGGCACATATGCCCGGAGACAAGCCCCCAGTCGTGGATTGCGCTAAATGGTATCATCAGACTGACTACAAGTGTGATTTCAACAAATGAAAACATTTCCTGACATTCAAACTCCTAAGGCTATGGCAATAACTGATGCTTGTCTTCTCCCAACCCCAAAAAGCTGTAGTAAGAACCAGCAAAATCACCACAGGGCAGCAAAGAGAAGGAAGAGATGGGGATCTCTCTCTTTCTCTCTCTCTCCATCCCTCACTCTCTCATTCTTTCTCTGTCTCTCCCTCCCTCCCCCCCTCTCTCTCCCTCGTGTCTCTGCCCTTTCCATTTGTCCCTCTTTATCAAAGTCATGGACCAACCAGGTTTGGGGTTTTTTTTAGTTAGTTCTAAAACTAACTCAGCTTCATGGTCTGTGGCCTGTAGTCTTACTGAAGATTAAAAACTGGTGGTATATGTAGTATGGGCCATACTATGAATTGCTCAGCTGAATTATGAGTAGCAAAAGAATGTCTGTAATGTATGTGGGAATGTCTTTAGGAGACAGTGGGAAGAGCCACAGCCGGGGCAGGGTCAGATAAGAGGCAGCTTAGCCCCTAAGCTAAGAAGGAAGCCTCCCTAATTTCTTGGTCTGTAATGGTGAAGGATGAGAAATGTGCTTGGAGACTTGCAAGATTCTGTCAAAAGAACTTTACAATAAAATAGAATTAGTTCATCCTTCTAGACTACCTTGCAAAGCTGTCATCAATCTTTAAAATCTAAAAGTGCATAGCAATAGCACTTAGACTTATATACCATTTCACAATGCTTTACAGCCCTCTCTAAGTGGTTTACAGAGTCAGCCTATTGCCCCCAACAATCTTGGTCCTCATTTTACCCACCTCGGAAGAATGGTATGAACCACAGTGGGGCAGTGATTAGAGTGTAGTACTGCAGGCTATTTCTGCTGATCACTGGCTGCCAGCAGTTTGGCAGATTGAATCTCACCATGCCAGACTCAGCCCTCCATCCTTCCAACATGGGTAAAATGAGGACCCAGATTGTTGGGAGCAGTAGGCTGACTCTGTAAACCACTTAGAGATGGCTGTAAAGCACTGTGAAGCTGTATATAAGTCTATGGAATGCTGACTCAGGATTGAACTCCTGGAGTGAGCAGTGAATGAACCCTATAGTACTGCCTTCTAACCACTGTGCCACCACAGCTCTTGCCTTTATAATCCTTGAAACTTGGGTGGTTCCCTTTTGAGATGTTCATCATACTCCAATTCCTTATGCGGTTAAGCTGCCTATTATTTGACCATTCCCCTTATTTATTATTTATTTATTTATTAGACTTATATACTGCTTCATAGGGCTTTCAGCCCTCTCTAAGCGGTTTACAGATTTTTAGCAAATTGAGTCAGCAAATTGCCCCCACAGTCTGGGTCCTCATTTCACCCACCTCGGAAGGATGGAAGGCTGAGTCAATCTTGAGCCGGTGAGATTTGAACCGCTGAACTGCAGATAACAGTCAGCTGAAGTGGCCTGCAGTACTGCACCCGAACCACTGCACCACCTCAGCTCTTATCTTATCTTGCTTCTTTCTCCTGTATCCCAAGGTTATTCTCACGAACATTATAGAATCTTTACAACTTAGAGCTTTGGATACGACTGCAAAGCAGAAGCTATTTAGGAAGATGGAGAGCATCTTCCTACTTGAAAGCAAACCTATGCATAAGTGTCTTCATGTAACTTACATGCAAAAATGGGCAATTTTTATTGCAGCTTTTGCTGATCAGCCAATGAGATGAATACTTTTCTTCCAAACACTTTAAGAGAGAAGGACGTTAATGAAGCAAATATGGAAATATTCTGAAAACATTAAACAGGTGCCAGCATTCCAGTTTGTACCATGACTGCCATCCCGTAACTGCCATCCCATAACTGCCGTAACTGTAGCTAGTTAAAATGAGGAAACATTTATTCCTGTTTTTCAGAAGACAGAAACATTTTTTTTAAAGGCTAGAATAGTACTGGCCATCTTACCATTTATTCAATCTACCCTGTCAGTTTGTTGCTTCCTGTGGCCATCTTGAATATGTTCATCCAGAGCATTTGACAAAGCACATGTGGGTTAGTAGAAGTATTCTAGATTTCATTCAGATGTTATATCTCTCAATTCTTCCTGCAATGACAAAATAATTAAAACTCAATTTCTATGATTTCATTTTCAACTTCTAAATGAAGGGGTTTGGTACATCTATTATTGTGACGGCATTTTGATCTCTCCCCGTATTTAAGTAATAAGTTTAGACCCATATTTGACAGTTCCCTCCAAGGGAAAAAACAAATCATTAGAAATTTCTTTCCTTTACTACTAGCCGTAGCCCTGGGATAGAATTCTGTTCATAAAATCTCCAGATACATGCTATAAATTTTAAAGTGTGCACCTGAGATGATTTTTGCCCTCATAGCTCAATCTAGGCATTGTCCAAATGAACATGAAGTATTCTGGGAACTGAATTATTAGATACACCATTGTACATACGCTTATTACATTGATTGAATCCTACAAACAATCCCCTCCCTGAAGAAACACAATTGTTAGTCCAAGAACATGTAACCCTAAATAACCTTGTCTCTGCCTAAAAAGGTCTGTTTTTACAAGTCACTGCCTACATTTGGATTATGGGGTTTTTTTCAGTAGATGTTTCCAAAAATAAGCTTCGGAATCATGAAAATATTTTAACTTGCTACTCAGTGTCCCATAACATTCCTCAACAGCTTTCTACATAACTCAGGCATTTCCTCATAGTTTTATAATTGCCATACTTCCTGTAAATTTTTAAGTTCCAGAAATAAACAGGAAGGGTGACAGGATTCTGAGGAAAGAATTTCCCTGCTACTTAAACACTTCCCCCTCCTCTTCTGACAAGATGCTTGGTTTATTACCAAAGCCACAAGTTTGGGGATGTGGAGAAAAACAGTGGGAAATACAGTCTTCCTCTGTTCACTAAATAAACTGAGGGTAAAGAATAACAAATAAAAGATCTCCATTCAAAAATGGCATACTGAGATGCACTTACCCAACTGAATTACATGTTGTTTTCAAACAGACAATGAAAAGTCAGGATTATTGCAAAGTTTATCTGTTAAGAGTACAGAATTTATTTACTTGGAAATTTTATATGGCTTCCCACTCACTTTCAATGACTCTGGACAGCTTAAAAAAATAGAATGGCCTATTCATTGATAACAGTCTGTTTGGAACATATGATTATTTCTCTTTCTGCTATGATTATATCTAGTTGTATGTGCAAATTTTCAATCTCAATATTTTCAAATGGGTTTGCTTTTTCAAGCAGAACACTGTAGGTATATAATTGCACTGGGCTGACTTGCTAAATGTTGCAGTATGAAGAACCAAACTCAACCCAAGAAATTAGATATTTAGGTTATATTCTGTGGCATTACAGTATCTTTCTGGTGCCTAAAAGTGGTTATTCCTTCAACATATAGGGTAGATTATGATCTCCTGGAAATTCTAGAATGCAGCAAATGTCACAAACAGATCTTCTCTTCCTCCTCTGGTGTTGGCATCACTAGATTTCTTTGAATAAAAATGCCTTTAGTAGATTTCTCTTTGAATAGATTCACCTACTGTGCTGTGAGATGGTATAATTTCTGCCCCAGGTCAAATTATATACAGCCACCAAGCATATAAAAGATAAAGAAAATAAACTCCTCTTTCTTTAGGAACAGTCATGACAGAGGTCTTGATGTTGATTTCTGATGACAGAACATTTCTGAGTAATATTAGGATGCTTCCCCTTGTTCACAAGACTGCCACTCCTGAAATCTCTTCTCATTAATCTTCCTGTTGGGAGTTTGAAGTCCAATACCTCTAGATCAATGACTTAGGAATGGAAGGAAGAGGGAATATTATATTCATGATAGCCTGATTTACACACTTCTAAACTCATGAAGCCTCCAATTCAGAGAGTTCTATGTAGAATTCACATGAATGTGGATAGAAAAGGCCTTGACTTTTTATACTGGAAGATCGAAATCCTGAGCAGGCAGGTCATAAAGTTTTCATAGTTTTAGTCCTCACCTATTGAGGACACAGTAGCTCAGTGGCTAAGAAGCTGAGCTTGTTGATCAGAAAGGTTGGCAGTTCGGTGGTTCGAATCCCTAGCACCACATAATGGAGTGAGCTCCCGTTACGTGTCCCAGCTTCTGCCAACCTAGCAGTTCAAAAGCACATAAAAATGCAAGTATAAAAATAGGAACCACCTTTGGTGGAAAGGTAACAGCATTCCATTCACCTTCAGCATTTAGTCATGCCAGCCACATGACCATGAAGACATCTTCAGACAGTGCTGGCTTTTCAGCTTTGAAATGGAGATGAGCACCACCCTCTAGAGTCAGGAATGACTAGCACATATGGGCAAGAGGAACATCTACCATTACCTTTTTATTGAGGCAGATGAATGATAGAAGGCATATTCTTGAAAAAAGTGGCTAAGGACTAAGCCCTATGAGAACAACTTCCACAACTTACTTTTCAGTAGACTCTGAATCTCCTTCTCCTCTTACTCAAAACCTCTGGTCAGGAAAACATTGGGAATTGCTGATGGAGAGATATATTCTGAATTGGGTAAATTGTTTTCATAGATGAACTGAGACTAAAAAACAATGACTCCTTCCTCTTCTCTCCATCTTTACTGCATCTTTCTCATCTGTCTCCCTTGCCATACCATAAGTAACATCCAAATTGTAATCAAAATCACAAGGCAAGAATCATCTTGAGCTTGTGATATATTCCAAATTCATTCTGAAACCAGGAATTGGCTAATGCCCACATAACAGCACACATGAGTAATGACTTGCAAGTCTCTCTGAAATAATTGAGCTTGGAACAAAAGGAAAATATTCTTAGAAAAAATGGAGAAATACTTGATAGAAACCATTTGAAGATAACTTGCACTGGGGATCAAATATAAACTTCTCAGTTGCAGCTCATGGATAAAATTCCACACATACCCAAATGCAGATGGTGGTCTATCTTATGAAAGCAAATCTATAGTTGCTGTTTTTTGTGGCTTGTATTTTTAATCTTATCTATTGCAACGGTAAATTAACTGTATGGGGACTGAATGAACACTCTCTGTAGCATAATGTAATAAAAGGGCTAAATAAATCTGAAGAGATTAGCTTTTTTATTTGCCTATGGGAAAATGACAACATTAATAGTGTGTTTTCCAGACCAATAGTCTTTCTGTATTTACTTTTATTCAGTTGTGAGAGACATTTTGTTATCCTGTTGAACTTTCCCACTTCCCTATGGATTGCCTCTCTTCCACTCCACTCACCACATCACAAGTAATTATCAACCGCCACTACATCCCTCAGAATTTTTAAAAACACAGAAACCGTTTAGCTTGTTGATCATCTGCTGCCTTGACATATCTTATTCACATAGATAAATTTACCTCAGAGAACTGATGTAATCTTAACTAAATGAAATAAATCTATTCTAAAGCTCCATTGTTCTCCTAATCTGTACACAAACATACTGTACATCAAAAAAACTTTTTCTTGACAGGTCCCTACTTATTTTTATTAAATGGTCCAAAATGGAAAACATCACACAGAACCATAGAAGCCTTGCCAGATTTTGGCCAATAATTTCATTGTCCTTAGCTTTTCTCAAAAGGTAAAGTATATTAAATGTCCTCTCAAAGAGAAACAGAGTTTAAGCTTAAAATTAAAAATGCATATTGTTATTAAAACTGTGTAATTCCTTTTTTAAATGTTTAGCAGATAAAACAATGGTAAAAACAGGTGTTACTCAAGACATTGCATCACTTTTCTCACCAAACTCATATATACACTGAAAAAGAACCAGTGAGCAATCTTTCTTGCCATGTTTATCAGCATTTCTGAAATGTTTTCTAGAACCATTTCTAGAATCGTTGAGACATTGATCGAATTTTCCAGGATGTTATTTTTAGACCATAACAAATGAGGACACAGGGTCAGATAGGTAAACAGTTCAGGCATGAGCATGATTTATTATCTGAAAATAATCATAAAATCACCAGAATTGCTGGTGGGCATGAGGTGGTACATGAAGAACCGTCAATACGCCCAAGCTTCAGGGAACAAAATCTAAATGACAGGTGAAATGGGATGGGAAAATAAGGAATATCCCAGATGTGAAAAACAAGAAGGTTTGAGGCAAGGCGACAAAGCTAAAAGACAAAGCTAAAAGACGAAGCTAAAAAGACCAGGAGATCATTTCTTAGACTGGGAAACCAGAACTGTGAAGCTCTCACCCCAGTGATAAATTAGACCTTCCAAGGCCAAGACTGAAAGTGAGATATATTAAGCTCTTTCAGCATTGCGGAAAGACATTAAATTGATGCTAAGATGTCTTATCAGCCACAGAGCTTATCACAAATATCTCCACAATCGATCTGCTGCCAAAAAAGACAACCAGGGGGTGGAACTGTCAAGAAATCATGTAAAAAGCCATTGATATGTATAGAGCTGTGTGCCATTGAAAAAGACTGTTCTCAGCCATCACATTCTGCAGACTTTCATCAAACCTACTTTGAATGACGATGACAAGGATCAGGACTCTGTCACACACACACACACACACACACACACACACACACACACACACACACACTTTTGATGATATAGGAACTTCCATTCCAAAATCTGTTTTACCAGATTTCTCCCCAACTTCATCTTCCCAACATTTAGATGGATGTTTCTCTGATTTATCAAGTTTTGTACAGAGTATCTACTTTCAATAAAATTAAGTCCAAAAGGTGAAAGATTTTTTTCCTTGGGAGTTACATTCTGCATTACTGGTTTTGAAAAAGAGCCCCCAGCAAAAACAACAACAATCTTGAAAATAATTCTGTCATTTCAGTTTAAAATTGAGCCATCATGACTCCTGTACATGTTGCATCAGCACTGATTTCATGGAAAGCCTATCTATTGGGAAATATCCCTTTTAAAAAGTTAATTCCTTCTTGTTTCAGCAGGTCTAATAAATTTGTCTATTTCCATTTTATGATTTGGATTAACTAGAAGAACATTTACATGTATATTTATGTTCCAAGGATGGCTGTCACTGATCTGGCTGGGAACACATTAATCTTGATTTTAATTATCAAAGTCAAACAAAGAAACCTTTCTTTCAGTTGTAACTATGTGCGGCTGAAATCTGCAGCTGCCTGATATCTCACAGGACTGCCCTATTGGAAGCTGTTTAGCTTCCCCAAAAACATACAATGGAGTTTACTTTATTTTTTCCTGAAAATCCCAACCATTCAAGAAACTAATGCATATTTCAATCATAACAAGCAGTCTGTTTATGCAGCCCCTAGAGATGCCTCAACTGCCATTTTCAGGGTTTGTTTCTTGAATCCATATGGATAGTATAGAAAGCAAACATAAATTTTCAAGTCTCAATATCTCTTCTTTTCTCTTCTCTTCTCTTGCCCATCTCTTATTTTAATCAAATAAATCTTGATAAAGGTAAAGGTTCCCCTCACACATATGTGCTAGTCGTTCCAGACTCTAGGGGTTGGTGCTCATCTCCAATTCAAAGCCGAAGAACCAGCGCTGTCCGAAGACATCTCCATGGTCATGTGGCTGGCTTGACTAGACACCAAAGGCTCATGGAACGCTGTTACCTTCCCACCAAAGGTGGTCCCTATTTTTCTACTTGCATTTTTGCATGCTTTTGAACTGTTAGGTTGGCAGAAGCTGGAACAAGTAACAGAAGCTCACTCTGTTACGTGGTGCTAGGGATTCAAACCGCTGAACTGCCAACCTTTCTGATTGACAAGCTTAGTGTCTTAGCCACTGAGCTACTGCGTCCCAAAAATTAGGCAGAAGAAATTAAACATGGTGTTGTTAATATAAGGAATTATTATCTCCAGGGCTAGATAGTATTCTTATAAGATGTGATAAAGAACACACAGATGTTTTGGCTCCTAAACATTTTTTCAGAACATGTTTAAATCTGCTCATCATGAAGTTTATAGTACTGACATTCCTGAATCAAACAGAGGCCTTTTTGTAATTAAAGGTAGATATTAAACTATGATTGGAGCATCTAGAAGGTATTAGCAAGGGTGGTACGCCTTCCTCAAGTAGGATTTCTTCCTTATAGACAAGGCCTGACAATTTGAGACTAGTAATAATTCTTAAACTTATCACAGAGCTAAGGTGGATCCAGCTGTAATGATTTAATTGGATTCAGAGAAAGCCTTTGATAAAATCTATTGGCACAGCCTATGTTTTATATTCTCGCAATATTCTTTTCCTAAGAAATGTTTAAATGACTATATAATTTATTATATTTCAAAAAACTTAAATTGGACTATATCTGAACATTTTCTATCAGAAAAGAGCAATACAGTTGAGTTGTCTTCTAGCTATTTTTTGTTTATGAAACTGATTTGAGTTTGGAATTTAATGTGTGTTTGATTAGACAGAATAAAGTGATTCATAAGCTAGTGAATCATATAGATGAGAAATGCACAAAAGTCTTCTCTACAGATGATATGCTGATGTTTCCTGATAAAATTGAGCCTCTAGATTTGAGAGTGTCTTTTCTAAACATGATTATTTAATCTGAATCTAAGTTGAAGCCACATTACAAAAATTACTTTTTTCTGAACAGATTGTAGTCATAAGAAATATTTTTTTCTTGAAATGAAAATATCTTGAGTGATATCTAAGAATGTTGAGAAAACCAATGCAATATATTGATTAAATCTTGGATTGACACTGAGAAGATCCTAGTTTTAATTCATTCCTAGCCATGAAACCTTTCTGAGTGATTTATTCTTTGGGCCAGTTATTCTCTCTCCATTCAGTTCAGTCCAACTGAACTGAGGGTTCAAGGGTTGTCATTATGAGGGGAAAGGGAAAAAGATTGCTATGTAGGTCACCCTTGAATTCCTGTACAAAATCTAGCAATGAAACATATACAGTATGTCAGATTATTAAACTGAATTTTAAACAATTTAGATAAATTATCTACAATATTAGCTACAAGGTTATTAGCTAGATCCCCTTATAGTATTTACATTAATGCTAACTTTATAATGGAACTCATCTTTTTGGAAAAATGGAAATTGTTTTGAGTTTGAGAACCTGGGAGGCATGAAGTGTGTATTTTAGGCAATTAAGATAGGTCATGTTGTAGCATTAATGTTCTTAGCCAAAAGGTGAAATTTATTTGATAGTCCTTTAGGGTCTCAGAAACTTCCGTAGCACTAGAGGATTTAACTTTTTCTTTACAAAATAATAAGTTAGTAATTGTCATTTATGAATGATAGTTGGAACACCCCATAAATATATGTTCAAGAGCAAATGAAAGTATGGAATATGGAAGCAGCATGTCTTCTATACAAATGTCAGTGAAAAACTATTTTGGCATCAATATCATGGTTGGGGAACCTACAGTTAAATAAACTGACTTAAATGATAATAATGTAATGGAATAACAAGAATATGTACTAGGTTGATTAGTACTTGAGTTAGGTATGCTATTTTGAAAATCTCCCTTTTCCCCTTCTCTGTCTCTTTTTCTTTCTTTTCTTTTCCTTTGTGTAGGGCTTTTTGCAGATATACTTTTAAAAGAAAAAAATGTATTAACAAAGTGTATACTGTTCCCTTAGTAGCAAATGCAATAAATTGTTTTTTGGCTGTAAACTCCAGGTCAGCTTAATAGATGACACATGAAGCTCATATCTTCCATCTTGCAATTTCATCATTTTATCCAGCTTGAAATGTTAAGCCACATTATTAACTGAATAGTATTTGCCCAGTAATTTTTCCAAATGCTGTCAGAATATAGTCTTGGAACACATGAAGTAATACCACACAGATGAGCTAACACCTTTTAGCACATGCAGAGGTCTTCCACTCCATAGACTGGCCAGCTGCAAATCATTGTGCATGACGTCAGAGGAATGTGGGACATAACTTCAGGGACATTGGAGCAGCACTTAAGCAATGAAAAATTTAAATGCAACTGTCTTAACCCATGGATGTACTCTCACCTTTATATCTTTGAACTTTTCCTCCTTTCCAAATAAAACCCTTGGGAATTTCGAATGAGGTGAGAAGCACCTCTCTCTCCCTCCCTCCCTCCCTCCCTCCCTCCCTCCCTCCCTCTCTCTCTCTCTCTCTCAGTTCATGCCAACCAAAACTAATTGCAAGAACTGTTAGTTTCATCGAAACTCAAGGCTTAGGATTGAATTATACCCTTAAGGAAAGAGTTTCTTTCTAGATGCCAGCATGCACACCCATGTACACCATGCTTGCTTTCCAAAAGTGAGGCTGCAAGCCCAGGAATATCTGCTTCTACCCTAGGCAGTAAGGTCTAATCTGGATTTCTCCAGGCAAGTGATCTGATGCCTAAATGGAGCTTTGTTGCCTAGTTTTCTAGAGAAATAGGGAAGACACATCTTTCTTTAGACCCCGCTAGTCTTGTCCCCTTTCTAAGTGGACTTTGAGCACGAGGGAGTGAATGTATTGGCAAGAATAGAAGTTTCATTCTTGGTAAAGGAAGTATTTTCTTGTTAAAAGGAAAGATGTAATTGTCACTGATTAATTATATTTTATATGTGCTGAAGTCTATTAAGGAAGAAAAAGTTGCCCTTTAAACTTCATTTATTTAATATGCTCCTACCAGTACTTTCTGTGCTAGAAAATGTTCTGACTTATTAATTCACTGGTTTTTTTTAAGTATATACAGGAGGGGTTTTTTTGTCTAAAAAATTTCAGATTGTTTAAGAACTACAGACCCTCTCTCAATCCTGCTAACAGGTTCATCTTTTTTTATTATTATTATTAACTGTTGTTTTCCAGTAAATCTTAGGACATTCTCTGGTGCAACATTAGCAGCATTTACAGGAGGAAACTGGTTCAGAAGTGCACTTCTAGTAATAAATTGGAGTGTTACATTGCTTTATTTTCGATTAAGGTACGCTTCTGATATCTTAATTGTAAGTGACTTTGACAGTTTTATTTGCCCAGTTCAGCACTGTTAGCAGCAAGACAAATTTTGCATATCTCCATGGCACCCAGTTGTCAGGCTGGATGCTTTATAAATTGTTTTATATAAGAAGCTTTATAACTGATTCCCCAAGAAAATGCCATCCAGATCACAATTATTCCTTCCATATATTTTTTTAAAAACTCAGTTTTCAATATTTCCTTTGATTTTTATTAAAGCACACTGGACTTTGATCAAATGCACATCCTGATCCCTGTGGGCCCATCATTTGTGGAACACCTTGTAATCATCAATTTTATCCTTTTCAGATGAGACACCTGGACAGTTTATCATAATCAGCCTGCTCACATATATCCAGCTATTTTAAAATTTGGTGGTTTAGAAGCATTTTAAGGATAGCTCACGTTGATTCATAGACCCAGGAAATTGGAAACCAAATTACAGGTAGTCCTTGATTTACAACCACAATTGTGCCCAACATTTCTGTTGTTAAGTGAGACAGTTGTTAAGTGAATTTTGCTCTATTTTAAAACCTTTCTTGCCACAGTCAGTAAGTGAATCACTATGGTTGTTAAGTCAGTAACACAGTTGTAAAGTGAATCTGGCTTTTCCATTGACTTTGCTTGTAAAAAAGTTGAAAAAGGCAATCACGTGATGCTGAGACACCACAGCTAGCATAAATGTGAGCCAGTTACCATGTGTTCAAATTTTAATAGGTGGACATGGCAATGCTGCAACAATCGTCAGTGTAAAAAAAAAGTCATAAATCACTTTTTTCAGTGACACTGTAACTTCATACAGTCACTAAATGAATTGTTGTGGGTCTAGGACTACTTGTATTTTATTGGTTGGTTGATTTTGGAGGGAGGGAGAAGGAAGGAAGGAAGGAAGGAAGGAAGGAAGGAAGGAAGGAAGGAAGGAAGGAAGGAAGGAAGGAAGGAAGGAAGGAAGGAAGGAAGGAAGGAAAAACCTCCAAATGTTGAGCCATATTTTAAAAACATGTTTGCACCTTTAAAAATTATGACTGTTCCGCAAAACACCTTAAAATATGTATTGTATTAAAACAAACACTTATAATAGTACTGGTAGGACAATACTCAACTTAATAATCCTCTTTAATTGTCTTTTTTAAATCCTGTGTATTTGGAATCGTCCAAAACACATTTCAGAGCTGACAGAAATTCAAGATGCTACTAATAATGTATGGAACAAATTGTGAAATCAAAATATACTGAAATTAATAAACAGCCATTTCCAGTTTTAGACAATCTACATCCCCATTGTAATAACTCAAAAGCCTGAAAAACATGTCTGTCAATTAGGTGTTTCAAAAGCATTAATATTTCTATTAAGCATATAATTTTTTAAAATGTGATTTTCAAATTCAAATACATTCAAGTATAATAATGAGACTAAGTGAAAATGATCCTTTTGACCCTACATTCTCCAAATATATGTTGCATCTATTTGTACGGGAAATGAAATAGTAATTTGATTTAGGAAAAAAAAGCCTTCTGCTATATTATCAAAGGATACACATAACTTTACAATTCATTTGTATCCCAGAGACAAATACAGTAAAAAAAAAAACACAACTTAATGTTAAACCTTAATTTTAAGAAAGTTAAAATCATCATCACTGTATGAAAACTGTAATTTAAGTAAAGAAGATGTGGTGGTTTATGGGAGTGAGGTATATGTGTTCAGATCTGATGAAGGAAAGGTATTTAGGATTTGAGGTGAGTGCCTTAGCTGTACTTATCAGCAGCTAAGTAATTCGAGGAAAATGCACAATTAGGTTCCTCTGTACTATATCAAAGGCCTTTTCCATGAGTCTAAAACTGCCAATTCCCGTTCTTTGAATTGATACCAAAAATATTGATGAATAACCTAATGTTATCGCTGAGATGTCTCATCTGAGTATGAAATGAGACTGCACATATGAAATTGCTATTGATACAGTCTATAATATGGCAGAATTGCTTTTAAATTATTTAACTGGGAAATCAGACTTCTCCAACCTCAGAATGTTTACCAGCCTTCAAAATCAATTATATAACCCTCATTAAAATAACCTGGAAAAACTTTATTCCAAACAGCATCCCCATAGTCTGTCAAAAACAATTAATTGTACAGCTAAAAATGATAGGCCCCAGAAGTAGGAGCCTTCTCTATTTTCCTATGTAATCATAAGAACAGCTCTGTTAGTAAAGGTAAATCTAGGGAAGTGCCATTGAACAAATTTCTGAGTAAAAAAGCTTCAAGATTGAATAGTTGCATAATTCTCTTGGGAAAAATATTTGGCTTTGAGGAAGGAAAGAAGGAATCTAAGCTCTCCTTTCTCCCTCCCCCTCAACCCAAATGGTTATCAAATCTTCCAAGATGCTGGAAGGATTGTTAGACACAATGAAGAATTAGATAGATTGACATTAGCCTCATTTCAAAGAAAATGAGCTAGTCTTTTTCTAAAGCCCTGTTGACATTGTCCTTTGGAAGGCATTTTTGCTTTTGAAGGCTAATCTTTTTTTTTAAGCCTAACACCCATTTGTGATTTCTTTGCTGTTGTGGTTTTTTAATAAACTTCCTGTGATACCTAAAGTGCATATTGTGTGCCAATTTGTGGCTGTGAGCTTTATTATGTGCTAATATGCCTCAGATGACCTAGCTTTCTCCAGATGGGTTACAAGATGCTGGGTTTAAGATATGCTTGTGTTCTTCTGTTAGCAAAAAAAACAACCAAAAAAAAACAAAAGGAAACCATTTCCTTCTTTTGGCTTTACACTTAAAATCCTGGTTAGGGGAAGAAAATACAGCTGCAAAAAAATGCTGAATCAGGCTATCCAGACTGTGTGGGTCAGACAAGGTGGTAGAAGATTATGTTGCATGTTTCTGAAAATTGCACATAACAAGAAGCAAGTACATTTTAAAAAAACAGCTTACATCTGGAAATTACATGTAAAAGCTTTCACTGGGGAACTATATGTAATCACGAATGACATTAGGAAAGGTTTGGAGGGAATTTACATAGCATTATTTACATTAGGGGAAGCTGCAGACAGAACTTTCATCCATTAAGGAGAAATGTGAAAACAGATGGATGGAGATCTTTATAGATTGGAACAAAAAGTCTCTAACATTGTGATGGAGTCTAATATTGTCTTAGTAATACAGTAACAAAAGAAATTAGATTTATACTGATCCTCAAATCCCTAAATTAGATTTGGGCTTCAAGGTTTTCATAAATACAAAAGATTTTGTTGTTCTTGGGGGAATTATAATGCTCAGGGTGAGTCACGGAGCACATTAAACAACCCGTATGAATAGATACAGCAGTGTTCCAAGCAGACGAGTGTTCTTGATAATGTGTATCGCAACTTTACCACATCTAGCCCTGGAACTGTCTCTGCCTATTTGTTTGCTTGTCAGCATCTCGACTGAGAAATTGGACAGATTTCAGCTGCTGCAAATATCTTCTTTGTAATCTGGAGACTGTGCCTACACAATTCAGTTCTTTTATATATATATAAATTGAATGTGGATGAATTAATTAGACACAAATAGTTGAAGGCCATACATAACATTTAGGGGAAGAAAGAGTTGCCGTGGTATCAGGGCAGTGTTATATAACATACATGGGAAGATATACAATGTTTATGTTTGTTGAATGTTTATTTCATTTGTATGCCGCCCTTTTCCCCCGAAGGGGGGACTCAGGGCGGCTCACAACTCAAACTAGGGAAGGGGGATACAGACAAATTAACAACACAAAACAATACATAATTTAAAAACACGCAACAATCATACCATTCGAGATAGGGGCAACGGTTCTTTAGCCCCAGGCCTGTCGGAACAGCCATATTTTCCTCCCCAGCCCCTTGCATCTGAGACATATTAGATTTTGTGACTGTTTGTATAAAACTGTCCTAAACCAGCTTATGCTGCAATTTTATGGATTTCCTGCATCAGAATAAAAGGAAATAACAACATTGATTTTTCCACAATTGAATCTGAGAACTACCATAAAGATGTTGTATAGTTAGAGTGAACAAATCATTTTTAAAACTCTCACAGAGTACTTCTAGTTACAACTTCCCTATCCTTATATACTTGTTCAAAAAGTTGTAGGCCTCAGCCACTCAGAATGTTTCATTATGTCAGTATATTCTGATTCCAAACAAGAAAGAACATTTTAATTATTGAGGCATATATTTGTAGAAAATGAGGTGAGGTGATTATTTACCTGAAGTGCATTTCAAAGAAAATAGTGCTTTAAGATAAATATTTTTTTCTATGCCTAAATTCTATATCTGCTCATAGAAATAGCTATAAATAGTAATAACATTTTAAAGTTCAGTGGTCTTAGAATGTACTTGTTTTCCAGTGAAACAAGCATTTCTTTTAATGGTTATCATTACTTATTATTTGTGGTTACATTTATTAAATTTCATTATGCATTTCATTATTCATTTTACTTTCTTGTTTCCAACCCCAGATAGAAAATTTAGATAGCAGAAGTTATAATTCTCACAACTTTATTAATCTTTGCCAGATTCAGATGAAAATTTGCTGTATGCACTAAGGTACTGTGCAATAATTCCACAAAGTTTGCCTTGTTACAATTTATTCTAGTTCTGGAAAGTGTTCTAAACAAATGGCTTTAATTAAAAAGATAATCGAGATAATTGGTTTGGTTGGAATCATAATTGTGTAGCATGTGAATTGGTTGATCCTCTCTTTGTCTGCACAAGCCGCAGGGGGAACTTGTGGTACCCAAAACTAGAACCCCTGATTTCTATATTTAAACCTTAAATATTGAAGTGGCCCATTTCTTCCCGATTTCCAATGAAACCATTCCATTTACTGTCACACAAATCTCTCTTGCGGGTACGACAGATTCCTTCCCCCCCCCCATGTATTTCCCACCCGCCTCCTCAGCTTCCCTGCTGCATTTATGATTGGCAGGGTGCTCTTCTCTCTGGGGCCAGGGAGCAGCCTGAGCACTGGCAGCAGGAAGGGCAGCAGCAGAAAAATCTGGGCCAGAGGTTTGGGGGGGGGCAGAGGGAGGGAAGATGTGGTTTTGGAGGAGAATAAAGCTCTGTCGCCATGCAGGAAGGCCTCTGCCTTTACATCACTAGGTCTCCCTGCAGCCCCCTTTGCATGTTTGCCTTCCCTCAAAACCTGCTCCGCCTCACCTTTGACTTGCTCCGTGCTTAATGAAATCGGTGGGGCCTGGCTGAAGCAGCCGGGGGGGCACTGCCGGCTTGACATGCGGTGGGCCGAGATGGGTGGGCATGTGGGAGAGAAAAAGAAGCTTTAATGGCGGGACGGGCGGCGCCCTCCTTCCCGCTGCCGGCTGGCAAGGGATGCAGTTCAAGCGCAGTCCGGCAGAGAAAGAGAGGCAGCCTGTCCTCTGCCTCCTCTTGCAAAGAGACTCAGTAGCCCTCCAGGACCCTCTTTCTCTCTCTCCAACCTGGGCTTAGGAACCCACCTCTCCACTCTCCCACTTCCGGGCTGCAAAGCAGACGGGAGGCCGATAAGCTCGGGCTTTGGTGCCTTAACTCGCTGAAGGAAGTTCCTATGGGGACCCTGGATCGCTTTTTTCAATCTGGGTTTTTAAAAAATAAATAAATCAGAGAGGATGGGAATAGCCAGGCAAAGCCCTTGCTTTGTGGGTAAGAATTTCAAGAGGAGCTCCCAAGCGGGGAGAAGGAGCCTTGGGAAAGAAACAAGTTGGCTTCTCCACTTTGTTTTTAAATGCACCCATAGGTTTGCGTTTCTTCATTGTCTTCCTTATCGCTGGTATGAGGCTCTCGCTGGAGGCTGGATGGCCTTTCTGGGGCTTGTTATTTACACACAACACACTATATCCCCTTCTATGGCTCTGTCATTCCAAGTAGAGTCTTGCACCCTGTGAGGGGGCCACCTCCAGCACTCCTCTGCCGCCCCCCTTGCCTCTTAGCGCCCCCTGCTGCCCCCCTTGCCTCTTAGCACCCCCCTAAGTCATTCCCCCCCAGGGGGCGGTACTGCCCACTTTGGGAACCACTGCTCTAGATGATGAAGAAATACAGTATGTTTTCAATCCTTAATCTCTAAAAAGATTAGGCTGCAAAGAGTGTGGTAGTATCATGATTCCCTTTCTCTACATATTCTCCTATCAGTTCTCTGCAATATATTAACTTTTGCCAATGCCATACCTCTGGAATGTATAGGGCACCTTCCCCAGCAATAAAATACAAATTAAGTAAAGGTAAAGTTTCCCTTCGCACATATGTGCTAATCATTCCCGACTTTAGGGCGCAGCGCTCATCTCCAAAGCCGAAGAGTCAGCACTGTCTGAAGACGTGGTCATATAGCTGGCATGACTAAATGCCAAAAGCCCACAGAACGCTGTTATCTTCCCACCAAAGGTGGCTCCTATTTTTCTACTTGCATTTTTTATGTGCTTTCGAACTGCTAGATTGGCAGAAACTGGGACAAGTAATGGGAGGTCACTCTGTTATACAACGCTAGGGTTCGAACTGCCGACCTTTCTGATCAACAAGCTCAGCATCTTAGCCACTGAGCCACTATGTCCCCAATAATACAAATTAGTTTCCATTTATTAAAATAAATGTATTGCCAACATTGTACCATAGACAGTTTACTTCAAAATGTAATCAACCATCCCTATTTTTTTTTCAATGCATGCTTTGGCACAGAAAAACCAACTATCTAAGCCACAAAATATAGAATAGCAAAACCAGATTTTCTTAAATGGAAATCATTACTGTTTGCCTCTCCTTTCAGTATGGTTCTTACACACTTTAGTACTGAGTACATGGCTAAGCTAACATTTATAATAAAATGATCTGTTCTCTGTGTTAACTTTTAAGGAGGGAAAAAAGTACATTATTCAATGATAATTCAAAACTACTGAAATAGTTTCCATGTTTCCCTCTAAGTTCTTTTATAGATTTCACTGTGATCGAGAGCTTTGAAAAATAAGCAAGGCTGACAGAAGGAGTCTAGCCTAATATGATGAATTCCTTCTTATATTAAAGGCTTAGATTTGGCTACTGGGAATGGGGTCAAAGAGTCAAAGATAAGGTCACTGTCTTGTTTTATTCCTTACTTCCCAGAGAACATAGAATGTGTTTTAATCTGTAATGGCATGTGGGAAAGACCTTGGGAGATGAAGCAAAGGGATGCTGCCTCAGAATGGTTAAACAAGAGAGGGCATAGCCTGCAGCTGGATAGTGGGCAAAGCAAGAAACTCAGAAGAAAATCTCCCTTGCTCCTCAGGCAACAAAGGAGACAGCAGGGGGTCTGTACTTTCAGACTTGCAAGATTCTATGAATGTAGCCTTACAATAGAGTAGAATTGGGTTTTTTTTAACATATCATACTACATTTGTCATGCTTTGACCATAGCTAATGACCTCAGTCAATATTTGGTTTAATAGCATTATGTGATACTGCAATTCACGTCCAGGTTAATTTACAGTACTGTCAGCAGCTATCTTGGCCAGCTGGCTGCTAGAGCCCATTTTTCCCCTGATCTCTTTTAGCTAAGGGCTTCAGGGAGCAATCCATCACACAAAAGCATTTCTAAAGATATTTCTTTTAGAGGTAAAATGAGCAGTTTTGTTTTACTGTTCGTTTTAGGGAACAGAGGGTTTTTGCTTTACATAGTCATCCAGGTCAATGCCAAGATTGTGCGTGAAGAAAACAACAACACTCCGCATTAATAAATAGCAAACTAATCAGAAAAAGGACAGAGGAATCTCAAAAGGCCAGTTCAGTCAACATGGAAGGTTCCAGTTTGATTGTTTTTCCTATGCCCATTAGGCACTCCTGCTATAGCTTAGGTACAGAGCATCTTCTGTCTAAATATAACCCTGAATCAGCTTGCCAATTGTTTTCTGGGCCCATTAAACGTCTTTCTGTCTATTCATATTACAAAGCCAATCTGCTCATATACTGCCCAAACATAAAAGATTGCATCTATGCCAAGGATCTGTCCTTATCTCTCAGTCAAGTGCACAGCTGACAAAGGAGATGACAAGATTTATTAAAACTTCCTGATAATGTGCTGTCTTTTAGTTGCATGATTTTGACTCTTGAATACTTTCTCTAAAGCTTTATTAGACCTTTTTTTTGTCTTATCTTCCAAAGATATCCAGTTATGGTTATGTATTCCACCTGGATATAAGCCATAGGACTCAGATTTCTGGTTTTAATTTAATCATCATTGCATAATCCTCATGAAGTCCTTCATCATTCCCACCCAACAGTGGAGGCAAACTAACATTGTGCTTAAATTTTCCAGTTTTAAAATTGTGTTTTGCCTCTGCTCACAACTGTCTTGTTTGTGAAGATGATAGGAAGCTTCCTCAAAACTACGTTTGATGATATCATCATGATTTAGGTTTTTCCCAGTTTCTATTGGTCACTTTGGTCTTCAAGGGAGCATTCCCCTCTATGGTCATTTCTATTTGAGTTATAGAAGAGACCTGACATCTAGTTTCTCCAAAATCTGCCTGAGTAATACTTATCCAGCTCTTTCCAAAGCACTTATTAGATCTTTTATTTTTATTTATTATACTTTTATGCCACTCCCTCTCCCCTCTAAGGTGACTCTAAGGTGACTTAGAGCTAAATCTTACCCAGATTCCTTATTTAAACTGGTTAAAAGCTCTTTTGAATGAGAGAGAGACCTACATTCATGAAATAGGATTATTGTTCTTTTGACTGGTTTAAGCAGAAAAAGAAAGCTGGATTCCTGTTTTAATTGGATGCAGTACCGGTTTTATGCTGCTTCTCCTGATTATTGTACTTTTTATTGCTTTAACTATCTCATGTGATGCCATTTTTCCAATCTCTGCACCATTTTGCATATTCAGTGGGATACTTCTTGGAGCTTCCAAGCTTAAGCTTCATCACTTGCTGCCATTGCTGCCATTCACTTGCATCAAACCACAGAATCATTGGAGAAATTTGATAATACATACAACAGTAGGTACATGTTGCTATCAATGAAAATAGTTACTGAATAGCATGGTCAGAAATAGCACAGAAGGTGGAAGTGCAAAGAAACACTCCTGGCCAGCACTTCTCTGTGTTTGCCCTTTGTTGCTTGTGCTGTTACTAAATATGGATAGAGTGCTCTTCTTTTTTTAATCAGTCACTGGAGTTTTATATTTAATTTATCTCAGGCAAAATAAGCAACACTGCTTTAAACCCACATACCAAACACAGTTTTCTAAACTTGTTTATACATTATATATATATATATATATATATATATATATATATATATATATATATATATATATATATATATATATATATATATATATATATATATATATATATATATATATATATACACACATACATACATACATACATACATACATACATACATACATACATACGGGCATACCAGGGGTTGTGACACAATACATGCCTATTTCCCTGGCTTAGCTGATAAAGGAGGAGAGCCTGTGGCCTAGTGGCTAATACAACTACCTAATATGTAATACAGTCCAGGTTTGAATCCCAGTAAGGGTATGGCTAGCTGATGAAAGCTAAATAGCTTGAAATAGATCTATACTAGTCGCCCTTTATTTATTTATCAGCACAAATGCAACACAAATGTAACAAAGGCAACAGTAAAAAATGGCTTTCTGTCTGGATGGTCTCTTCTGATGAGCCGATAGACAGAGAAAGGAAGCAGTATGCTTCCTCCCACATTTGGGCATACCAGGGGTTGTGACACCATACATACATACATACATACATACATACATACATACATACATACATACGCACATACATATATATTATATTATATTATATTATTTGTTTACATATAAATATATTGAATGCAGTGAATTGAATTCTCCTGGTATTTCACTTTCCATAAAAACTAAAGTGAAAACAAATAACATGGGCTAAACTCATGTCCTGCATAAGGAGTGGTGGCATAAAATCAGATTGCAGAGTTGTCCATGCTTGTGATTTGTTACTCAGGCTATTTGAAAAGAGGATAAGCTTCTATACAGTCACATTACCTCAATCTTGCTTCCCCACACATCCAGAAGAAAAATGAAGCTGCTGGAATCCACCAATATTTGTCTTTTAATTTGTCCTGCATTAAAGCTGTAGCATTTCTCTAGCATAGGACTCAACAGTCAGGGCAATACAATTTTAGAGTGGCATACCATTCTGGCAACTCAAAGATGGGAGAGTATTATGGTAACGTGACCATGACCCTGAGCTAGAAGAAACAAAATTATATCAGTGTTACATAGTAATCCAGATTTTATGCCCATTTGAAGAAGAGGGAGCAGAATAATATATAGCAGAAATTGCAGGAAATTACATCCTCTTGGGGTTTTAGAAAGTGTTTTAATCAGGATGGTAAGGGGAGTTGAAATTGATTCTAATAGTAATTGTTAATCTTGGAAAGCTTGAGAAGATTAGACCTGGTATATGAAAGTATATGGAAGGGAGGTTCATTGGAGAAATCCAGCACTGTAGGTTAGACTGGAGAATAAAATGTAGTTCTGAAAAGAGAAAATCACTTTTTTCTTTCTGCCCCAAAATGAAAACCCTACAAAATCATTTCCAATAAGCCTGGAACAGCTGAGCTCCATTAAAAAGAGGCCTTACCTTAATTGAGCTAGCAAAAAGTCTACAATTCCAGAAGCAAATGTGCAGTTCAACTGAATATGAGCAATAGAAAGTCAAAATAATGCAAATGTTTATTATATTAGCTGATGAAAGAACTGTTGGATCATCATTATGAAAGTATATTGAGCTATCAACCTGGTCATGTGTACAGTATATATTTTTTTCCCATTCCTTACTCTAAAAGTTACCTTTCCTACCTGCCCAGATGGCTCTGGTATTCCCTTCAAGATGACCAAGATGAAGAGAATGCTGGTAGTTCAGCAGCAAGCCCCTATGCTTTGCATGCAGGTTAATCCCTTCTTCTCCAAATAGGGATGCCTAAATCTGCCTAGCCCTTTATGAGCTAATTCAATCTGGTTCAGTATGAGACAGCTTCCCACGTTTCTCATTTAGAGCAGTGTTTCTCAACCTTGGCAACTTGAAGATGTATGGACTTTAACTTTGAGAATTCTGGGCTGGGGATATTTTTCTGATAAGTCATGTGAAGTTGTTAAATGCATGATAGAGATGCTATCCAATATAGTCTTAAAATGCTACGCATGGTCTCTCTCTCTCTCTCTCTCTCTCTCTCTCTCTCTCTCTCTCTCTCTCTCTCTCTCTCTCTCTCTCTCTCTCTCTCTCTCTCTCTCTCTCTCTCTCTCAACAAAGCAAACATATAAGGAAAATGTGAGGCATGTTTTACAACCACATTAAAAATATTAGCTTCCATCCCAAGCTTGGGGAAGTTCCCAGAGAGGCACACATGCAAAACAGTTCGCTGTGCTTGTGGGTAAGCAGTGGCTTGATAGATGCAAATTTCTTATTTTCCCTTTGAGTTTTGTTTTTTAAAAGTAGGTAAACAATAATCACATGCAGAAAAAACTTAACAAGTATTCAGTAAGACAATATATTGGCTAAGAAAGTTAGATTTGTGGATTTAAAAAGGGGTTGGGGAGGTGGTTTTGCTTTGTTTAGGGTATTTGGTGGTTTAGGGGGGAGGGGGAGAAACAGTGTCAGAGGCTTATTGCTCTCCTCAGCACATTGAGTTCAACCCGACAAGCAGACTAGCCTCTTATGAACTTTGACTCCAGTAAACACCAGAGAAGTACAGCAGAGTGGCTGAATTCCTATTACTGAAATTTCTTTTTTTTTTTTAATGGCAAATACTGGTGAGAAATTAGCCCTGCTAAAACAGAAAAGAAGCAGAGAGATTTATTCAGTGCTAAGTACAGGTCTACTGAGAAACAAGTCCTATCAAGTTAATAACATATATTTTATCATAAATGGATGTAGGACTGAAACTCAAAGTCCTGGTTCAGCTGTTATGAGCTGTGGTGGCGCAGTGGTTAGAATGCAGTACTGTAGGCTACTTCTGCTGACTACCAACTACCTGCAGTTTGACAGTTCGATTCTCACCTGCTTAACTCCATCCTTCCAAGGTCAGTGAAATTCAGATTGTTGGGGACAATATGCTGATTCTGTAAACTGCTTAGAGAGGGCTGTAAAGCAATGTGAAGTGGTATATAAGTCTAAATGCTTTGCTATTGCTATTAAATGGACTGGTAGCTTACAAATAGGGGATTACTTCACTTATGGATTCTTTCAGTTTCTTAAGCAGCTCTTTTTTCCAATCAGAATCCACACTTAGCCATGGAAGTGCACTAGGTGACTATGGACCAATCATACTCTGTCCTTCAGCCTACCCTACCAGGCTGTTGTGGTAGTAGAAAAAGGGAAGGTGAGGTGAATTCATGAGGTGAGATTTCTTTGAGTTCACGGAGGAAACAATCTAACAATTTAAGCAATAAATGTGTATCAAAAGGTTTGCAGCATCCAAAGTATTGGATTCACCTCCATTGTGGCAAAGACATACAGAGATCCATGTAGTTACATCTTAACAGTGAAAGAATGCTATGGGAACCAGAGTTCAAAACAACTGGAGCATAACTGGTTGGAAAACTCTTCAAACCAGTTGTACAAAGTGGTGTTTCAGTAGCTATGTTTAATTGAAGCGTTAGTTCAACTTTATTGCAATAATTTGTATGCCTCTGTGTATTTGCTGCACAATGTTTAAAAATGAAAATCACATAAGACAGCCCTCCATTTTTCTTTCAAGATCTTACATAAATGCCTAACGATTTTTTGCTTCTGTATTCAACAATCCATAAACAAAGTAACTGTTTTCCTTATAAAGACATAAAACAAGAACAAAAACTTGCTGCTTCCATTGCAAAAAAATCCCAAAGCTGTATCTACCTTCAAAGAAAGTTTCAGATTTAAATAAATCAATTGTCATCTATTGGCAAAATTACCCTTAAAAGTGGAGGATGAGTTCTAAAACAATGCTAATCTAATTCCATGATATGGTGTACACTTGATTTTCAAACAGAAATTAGAGCAAGTTATCTTTTATGTGGTTGCTGTTTATATTTACAATTATAAATAAAAAGGAATGCAGTTGATACATGAATCAATTAACTAAAATCAAGCAATAATAATTAGATTAACACCCATATTCTATTTCCTGAAACCAAACAGTTATCTAAAAGGGGGTTGTTAAACATTTTATATTCATTAAGTTAATAAAGGTAAGATCCTCATTTATATGAGCATACATCAAAAGAGAGTTTGCATAATGAAGTAAAATATTTTACTCCTTTTCACAATGCAGAGATTCCCAGAGCAGGCACAACCCCAGAGGAAAAGGTTATTTAAAAAGTAGAAGAAAACAAGAGAAGTTACTGTTCCATTCAATTCACTATTTTAAAAACTCAATTCTTTTTTTATAATGACTAGGTAAAATAGAAATAGTTTAGAAAGAGAAGCATCTCAAGCAGCTAGTCCCTCAGCCCTCATGACTCTGTTTCACACTTACTAATTTACAGCAGGGGTGAAATTCAGCAGGTTCTGACAGGTGCTAGAGAATTGGTAGCAAAAATTTTGAGTGGTTTGGAGAACTGGCAAATACCACCTCTGGCTGGACCCAGAAGTGGGGTGGGAATGGGGATTTTGCAACATCCTTCCCCTGCCATGCCCACCAAGCCACACCCACAGAACCAATAGTAAAAAAAAATTGAATTTCACCAGTGATTTACAGTATTATTAGTGGCCATTTGCAATACCATTGATACTGGCATTATAACAATATTTGCTTATTTTTTTTATTCTAAGTGACTATTCACATCATTCTGCCATATTGAAGCCAAATGAAGATCGCATAAGATAACTTTTCTGAATCAGGCCATATCCAGATAATACGTGTGGCAGGAATTCCCAGATTCCTAAAGCATATAAAGAATGGTTTCTGGAATTGGGTATGTCTAGTTTAACATCAGTGTTCCAATATCTCATGGGTGGCCACAAAGAAGAAGGAGTCAACCTATTGTTCAACATATCTGAAGGCATGACAAGAAGAAATGGATGGAAACTAATCAAGGAAAGACGCAATCTAGATCAGTGGTTCCCAAAGTGGACGATACCGCCCCCTGGGGGGCGGTGGGCTGACTTAGGGGGGGCGCTAAGAGGTAAGGGGGTGGCAGAGGAGTGCTGGAGGTGGCCCCCTCACAGGGCGCAAGACGCTATTTGGAAAGACAGAGCCATAGAAGGGGATATAGTGTGTTGTGTGTAAATAAGAAAGGCCATCCAGCCTCCAGCGAGAGCCTCATACCAGCGATAGGGAAGACAATGGAGAAACGCACACCTATGGGTGCATTTAAAAGCAAAGTAGAGAAGCCAACTCATTTCTTTCCCAAGGCTCCTTCTTCCCACTTGGGAGCTCCTCTCGAAATTCTTACCCACAAAGCAAGGGCTTTGCCTGGCTATTCCATTTTGTGCCCATCCTCTCTGATTTATTTATTTTTTTAAAACCCAGATTGAAAAAAGTGAGCTTCCTTCAGCGAGTTGAGGCATCAAAGCGCAAGCTTATCGGCCTCCTGTCTGCTATGCAGCCCGGAGGTGGGAGAGCGGAGAGGCAGGTTCCTAAGCCCAGGAGGGAAAGGGAGAGAGAGAGAAGAGGGTCTTGGAGGGCTACTGAGTCTCTTTGCAAGAGAAGGCAGAGGATGGGCTGCCTCTCTTTCTCTGCTGGTCGGCACTGGAGCAGCAGCCCTTGCCAGCTGGCAGCATGGAAAGAGGGAGCCGCCCATCCCACCATTAGAGCCTCTGTTTCTCTCCCACCCACCCATCCACCTCGGCCCACCACATGTCAAGCCTGCAGCATCCTCCAGCTGCTTTAGTCAGGCCCCACCAATTTCATTAAGCACAGAGCAGGTCAAAGGTGAGGCGGAGCAAGTTTTGAGGAAAGGCGAGCATGCAAAGGGGGCTGCAGGGAGACTTAGTGATGCAACGGCAGAGGCCTTCCTGCATGGTGACAGAGCTTTATTCTCCTCCAAAATCACATCTTCCCTCCGTCCGCCCTGCCTCCCCCAAAACCTCTGGCCCAGATTTTTCTGCCGCTGCCCTTCCTCTGCTGCTCCCTGGCCCCAGAGAGAAGAGCGTCCTGCCAATCATAAATATAGCAGGGAAACTGAGGAGGCGGGAAATACATGGTGGGGGGAGGAATCTGTCGTACCCGCAAGGGAGATTTGCGTGACAGTAATTGGAATGGTTTCATTGGAAGTCGGGAAGAAATGGGCCATTTCAATATTTAAGGTTTAAATCTAGAAATCAGGGGTTCTAGTTTTGGGTACTACAAGTTCCCCCTGTGGCTTGTGCAGACAAAGAGAGGATCAGAGTCTTGAGCTCTTCCTCTGCCTGTAACCAGGTTTTTAAAAACGGGGATCCTCCGGGTCCCACATCCTGGAGTTCTGCCTACACTTGGGAAATAGCTGATTGCCACTTCCTTTGAAAAGACATTTTTTTCTGGTATCACTTCATCAAGCCCATCCATCACATTAAGAATTTACTGAACAGTGAAGTAGTTACTAAATTTTACTTACTAAGTTACTAGTTACTAAGTTTCTTGATAAATGACTATCAGACTTTGAAAACCTGGTATCACTGGATCATGTTCAACAATTTTGTTGACTAACTAAAAAGGTTTTTAAATTGGATTTTGAATAAATGTGCAATTAATTGTTACAGTTTTGAATTTTACTGTTACTATCTTCCTTCCATCGTGCAAACCTTCCAGTCACTTCCCCCCCCCAGCCACTCCCACAAAGCCACACCCACAGAACCAGTAGTAAAAAAAATGAATTCAACCACTGGGTTGGGGGCACTGAGGATCAGTTTATAGCACCAACGGGGCGGTGAACTGAAAAAGTTTGGGAACCACTGATCTAGATCTAAGGAGAAATTTCCTGATAGTTAGAACAATTAATCAGTGGAACAACTTGCCTCCAAAAATTGTGAATGCTCCAACACTGGAAATTTTTAAAAAGAGATTGGATAATCATTTGTCTAAAATGGTAAAGGGCTTCCTGAGCAGAATTATATGTCAGCAAAGGTCACATAGACTAAGAATTCTGAGACTTCCACTCTCTGCACGTCTGACTGACATGAGGTAAGGAACCACCAAGAGATAACAATTCTATGTTACCATCAATAATTCAGTAGCCTTTTATTAATAGGAAGGGAAAAGGTTAGGTGGGTTAACTGCACACGCATGGAATACTAGCATACAGTTTTAATTTTAACAGTGAGGTTGTCTGTAGATGTGTGGTTGACTTCACTTGACTTTCTCTTCATTCTGCTTTTATGATACTATGAACTGGAACAAGATAAACTCTGTTGTAAGCTAACAGTGCATCATGAAAAAAAAACCACCCACAGTGAAATTAAATATTAATATGAATAACAATTGATGCTATATTGATTGCGTTAATTATCCAATTAAGCCAAAGCTCTCTGTTTGAATGCTTTTCCATTAAGCTGACATTGCTATGCAATTTTCAATTAGCCAGAAAATTAAATGTTGATGACCCATCAAGTGCACTGTAACAGTTATGAGAGAAGTAAGGGAAAATTTAACATTGATTATGCAGAATTTGGAATTTTATCTGTAAATATTGAGAAGGTTGGTAAAGGAATAGAGGAGTTGATATTACGGGAGGCAGGAAGAACAGTTGAGAATTTGGTAGCAAGGATCTGCTGTACTAGAGACTTCAATAGAATTTAGGCAGGAATATAATCGTAGAGAAGATCTATAACACATGCTTTTCTAACTTTAAATAGAAATGTTCCACTAAATTCTGTGGGGAATAAGAGAATGACAGAAAATAAGTGAGAATGACATGAGAAATGAGGTCAAAAGAGGAGAAAACTTGATAACATTACAAAATGCCCAAAATGGTGATGACCATCTGTTTTAACCATTAAAAAAAAACCTTGCATAGCAATGTACAGCTTTTCCAACTTCATATTTTCCAGGCTGTCCAAGAGAAGACAGTCCATTAAGTTGCACAATGCCCAAGAAGGGCATTAGTACCAAAACATTCTTATCTTAAAAGAAAAATGAATATATTTTCATAAGACTTGACTTCAAATGAAATTTTGACACCTGTCTAGTCTAATATCTTCAGTTCCCTTGGTAAGATTTTTGCCATTGCCTGCTTTTTAGGGCTGAGATAAAAAGACTGGCCCAAAGTCACTGTCTTCCTGCCTAAGGCAACTCTAGAACTCAGGGTCTTGTGGTTTCTAGCTTGGTGACTTAACCACTCCATCAAAGCTGTTCAATGAGAAATGTCCAGAGGAGATTCTGGCAAGATGGTAGCTGCAACTATGCATTTTGACTTTTTTTGCTTCCCCAACTTCATGGTGGCCACTACAAGGTACTGCTGCTACCCACAATGTCTATGCAAAGACAATAAAGCATGGATCCAAACATACTAGAGAAATATTCCTTTTTTCCTATTAAAATAATCTTTATCAATTTATGTTTAGAAATACTTTTAAATGGATTAAAAACATACACTTCAGTCATCTCATAACTATTAAAGATTAAGTGTTATGAGTGGAAGAATGCAGCTATCTCGAGTCCTTCCCATACCTCAAAATCCTGTCCATTTGTAGTGATTCATTTGTAATTTTCTCCACGGATTCGTCATGCTGGTGATCCCAATTTAATTATCTTATTATTTGTGAATTCACTAGAATTAGTTCTTCTAGAAGATTTTGCAAAGAAAACCTATCTCTGAATCTAGTGGTTTTTGTTGGTCAAATGAAATGGAATGTGTAGATGACCTTGGGGAAGAAGAGAAAGAGCCACTGCTTAAGGAATGGTAAAGAGAAATAGGGAGGAACTCACAGTCAGTGGTGGGATTCAGTCAGTTCGCACCTATTCAGGAGAACCAGTTGTTAACTTTCTAAGTAGTTCGGAGAATCAGTTGTTGGAAGAAATCTCATTTTGTTTTTTTTCACTTTACAGGGCTAATCCTGTAAGGAGGACAGGAAGGAAACATTCTGGTGTTGTTTCTAGCCTAATATTTATTGCCTTGCTTACAGAAACTGTCTCTCTGGTTAACCCTCATTACATTGTAACAGCTAAGGCGAAGCGCCTACCGACCTGAGTGATGTTGAGTTGGCCACTCCCACCCAGTCACATGACCACGGGGCCATGCCCATCTAGTCACATTACCATGGAACCACACCTACCCAGCTGGTCATTAGGCCAGAGAACCAGTTGTTAAATTATTTGAATCCCACCACTGCCCATAGTTGTCAGAGAAAGAACCTTAGGAAGCACCCATCCTAATTGAACAGAATTAAAAATGGCAGCAGGAAGATTCTACCTTAAGACTTGCAAGATTCTGTGCAAGGATACAGATTCTGTACCCTTGCAATAAAATGTATTTAGCTTATCATGTTGTGTTTCCTGTTTGTTTTATCAGGGAGGGCTGACATCAGCAGAAAAGATACAAGGATCAATACAAAATTTAAAACCATCAAATTCATCTGAAATAATTAGTCCTCCATATAACTTAACAATTTTCTCCTTCTGTTAACTTAAAAATTAAAAATTTCCAGACAACTTTTCAAAAGGGTTCTGGGAGATATACAGTATCCAAGTCACTTTGCGGGGGAATTGAACTTTGGTCTATGGGATAATATGACGTGTTTAAGTTAGTTGAGACTGACAGCTAATGGCAGAAGGTAGGTCTAGAATTTGTGAGTAAGAAAATGACTTCCCTGAATGCCAAACGGTGAATGATCTCTGCAAGGTGAAGACCCATTACTTGCCAAGCTGTCATGATTGTTAGACTCTATTCAAACATCAAGCCTTATTATATGCACAGGAGGCTTCAAAAGCACTGGGCCATTCTCTTTTCAGAATACTCTTCTTTCCTAACCCAGGATTCACCTTGCCCTCCATCAAGTGCGGAATATGCAGTCTGCAGGTCGTGATTGCCTAAGGTGAGGAATTAGATTACATGGAAACTGCAAGATAATTACCAGCAGGGACAAGTTCACCGAGAGCATTACCTTTGCTGATAGTTTCAGAATTCCACAAAGATATATATCATTATTTTATGTAGCACAACATAAATCCAGGAGAACCACTTTGACTCCATTGGAGTATTAGGCTAATTTCCTGCACAAGATTGTACAGTATGCCTTGCAAACACTGGCTGCATTTGTAACTGAAAGTGGGGACAGATTGCTGTTTGCAACATATAACTGTGGATACTAATCCCCACATTAGCATTTGACAAAATAGACAATGTGTAATAAACATTGAGGACAAATTAGAAATTGTGTGGACACCACATAGCAAACTTCTACAACTCTCAAATTAATTTGTATTTGAGATTAAAAGACAGCATTAGTTTCATGTCTGTGTTTCAAGGCAAACTGTTTTAATTTGCTAAGATTCAGAATGTAATTGGGAAAGGTGTTTGGTCCATAGCCTATAATGAAAAACATCAAAATGAAAACAATTTCTTAATTTGAGAGGAAGAACAGGATGAAAATAATGGCAATTGAGGGCTGTTTAGAGAACATTAACTTTGCCTTTTTTTCAGCCATATACCTCCAAGTTTTTCCCATAATACATTTTAAATACCTGTATTTTTAAAGACACAGATAAAAGAGATGGAGAAAGACCACACAGTCATTCCAAATTGTTCTGTTATCAAGAATTATGCTGAATCCATTTGGATCATATTCTAATTTATTGTAAAATAAACACTCCCCAAAACTGTTTAAAAATAACCTGATAGCCTTCTACTTGCTTTTCTGAACTTGATCAACTGCATGCATTTGAGAAGCAGATCTATGCCAGTTTGAGCAGGCTATGGGAATTTCTGAGAATTTGATATCATGATGTAGGTGCTTTCATAAATGTCTAACATGGTAACAGCACAGCAATCACCAAAGGTAAAATCTGTGAACTTTTTCCCGTGTTCTCTTTAGGATGCTTAGTAATAACCACCAATTTCACTATGTCCTTATCTTCCTAATATATAGCATTAGCAATAGCCCTTATATACTGATTAGCGATTTACAGCCCACAATCGGGGTCCTCATTTTACCAACCTTAGAGGGATGGAAGGCTGAGTCAACCTTGAGCCAGTGAGAATTGAACTGCCAAACTGCAGGAGGCAGCAGCCAGCAGTCAGCAGAAGTAGCCTGCATTACTGCATTCTAACCACTGCACCATCACGGTTCATATACAGTCGGATTTCCAAGCAGTAGGTTGAATATACTACAATTTTCTAAGACAGTTCAGATCCCCATCTGGGTCTTAGGGGCACATTAAAAATAAAGGTTATACTGAAAATCATTTAATTTTGTTTAATTAAAGGAAACTTAAACACAGAGTTCACAAATATGAAATAATCTACAATACTATCAATATGCAGAGATGAAGAAGGCAGATATTCTTCAGAGCTTTGAATACCCTTCCAAGAAAGGTTCATCTGTAGGTTTCTGCATGTCCAGTTGCTCTTCAAATCACAAGGTCAGGTCAAATAAAAAAGACCATGTCTAGCAGGGACAAATGCCATTGTTCTAAATACAAAGCTAAGTTATTTTAGATACTTTCCTACTGCAACTTCTATGAAATGCTATGAATACATCCATACTGCACAAACTGCATAAAAAGGCTGCATAAACAGAGGGATAGAATCAAGATCACATGAAGTGTTAATACCACTTTATAACGCCTTGGTAAGGCCACACTTGGAATACTGCATTCACCACGATGTAGAAAAGATGTGGAGACTCTAGAAAGAGTGCAGAGAAGAGCAACAAAGATGATTAGGGGACTGGAGACTAAAACATGAAGAACGGTTGCAGGAACTGAGTACGTCTAGTTTAATGAAAAGAAGGACTAGGGGAGACATGATAGCAGTGTTTCAATATCTCAGGGTGTGCCACAAATAAGACTATTCTCCAAAGCACCTGAGGGTAGAACAAGAAGCAATGGGTGGAAACCAGGAGTGGGTTCCGGCAGGCACTACTGGTGGTTTGTTTGTGTGAACACTGCGTGCATGCGCAGTGCAAGTGAAATTGTTCTGCGCATGTGCAGAACTGAAAAACAAGATGGCAGTGCCTACAGCACTGCCAAGGAAACAGTGCTGCTGGTTCCAGCAACCCAGGCTGCCAAGCCACTACCGGTTCGGCCAAACCGATCCGAACTGGTAGGAACCCACCACTGGTGGAAACTAATCAAGGAGAGAAGCAACTTAGAATTGAGGAGAAATTTCCTGACAGAACAATTAATCAGTGGAACAGCTTGCCTCCATAAATTGTGAATGCTCCAACACTGGAAGCATTTAAGAAGATGTTGGATAACCATTTGTCTGAAGTGGTGAAGGATTTCCTAGGCAGGTGGATGGACTAGAAGACTCCAAAGTCCCTTCCAATTCTTTTATTCTATTCTATACAAGGATATCCACTTGCTTCAACATATGTGTTTCAGGAAGGTTGCATATATGAAAATCCTTCTGGCATCCTTCAAATCACTGAATACCAGTATGGATATGGATTGGAGGACAGTGGACTATTTACAATAATAATTATTCATGTACCATATTTGTTTCTCATATAGACCTTGTAATAACCAGGCATGAACTGCATCATTTCTGATATATGTATTCTCAACAAGGTATTTAATTACTTTGAAAATGTGCACACATTTATTATGAGTAGCATTTTTCTGTGTTCAAATTGAGGGACTAAAGACTCAGGCAAAATGAAGATGGAAGTGTTAATGCCTTCTACACACTCAGTCATTTTTCAAAGTGTAACAGCACTTGACTCACAAAAGTGCTTAATGCTATTTATTCACTGCAAGCATTTGTGTGGCAGTGAGGGATTTAGCTCTCACTATTTCACTAATCCAGGGGGATTATTGTAAATGTGCTTTAATTTCTGACATGTAAGAACCAATAATCACATAGTATAAATGATTACAGTTTCTTTTTTAAAAAATAGAATTTATTTTTATTTTCATAACAAACACAAATATATCATAAAATCTTCCTTCTTTACATACTGTAGAAAGTGTATCAGTTGGTTACAAAAGGTTTTCGTGCATCTCTTCCACAGTTATCAAGCATAATTCAAATTAAGTCAAGTATTTTAACTCAAATATTTATACGTTACCCTTATACCTTCATTTTTATGATGATTACAGTTTCTTAAGGAAGAGGAGAAAATATGGCTGAATAAATCCTGCTGGAACTGGTTCTGCCTGAGATACTTTCCCAGGGACCTTGAACTTGTTCAGATTTGGTGACAGTCACTCACTGTGGAATGTGAGGAATTTCTCCCACATTGCTTCTAAAGGCAAGGGAACCAGAATGCAGATGCTATACAAGGAATCAATAAAGTGTCTGAAACAAATACTCAGTTGCATTGGGTTTTTTCCCCGTTACCATTTTTAATCTATTTAGCAGAAAATAAACAGTTCTACTGTTTCTATTTCTGAAAGATTTAGTCTAGTCAATAATCCAGTAATTCCCAAGTGATTCCCCCTCCCCATACTAACCAGAAGTAACTCTGCACAACTTCTCAAATCAGCTAGATACTACTATCTGCTTTTAAACCAAATGATATAGTTATTTTTAACAAAAGGATCATTTAAAGAGTTTGACTAGATGATTGGTGCATCTTATCCCATTAGCACACCGAAGTCATACAAAATGCTCAGAATTTCTGACCAGACAGCTAGAAAGGGCATAAGAACATTTTCCTAGGCAAGATGATACTCTGAGGAATATCTAAGCTATTCAGCATTCTTTTTTGTTATTGAGAATTAGGGCTCTGCAGCACTTTAGACTTTTTGGAGAAAAGGGAGAGGTGTGCTGTAGCACATTTTTAAAAAAAATATAAAATCCAAAATACTGCACAGCTATACTAACAATGCTTTATGCACATGAATAATCTTGGTTGCTATCCTGCTTCCCCGAAAATAAGACCTCCCTGGATAATAAACCCAATCAGGCTTGTGAGTGCATGCGCTAAAATAAATCCTCCCTTGAAAATAAGCCCTCCCTGAAAATATTGCAACATAGCAGCAGCCATGAGGTGACCATGCTTGCCCCCACCTGTACCTCAAAAATAATAAGACCTCCCCCAAAATAAGGCCAAGTGCTTATTTTGGGGGTCAAAGGAAAATAAGACCTATCTTATTTTGGGGGAAACCCAGTAGTCTTTCAAAATAAAACTCTCTCTAATCCCCTTTGGGTCAATGTCACAGGTAATCAATTGTCAAACCAATCTAGATGTCTCCTTCCTTTCACCACATCAATGGATATGAATGTTCTAGAACTGCAAGAAATTTTGATATTGTTTTGCCATAGATCAAAGGACCCTTGTAACAATGCAGAAAATGATATGTGCAATACATATGTATCATGTATTACCAAGTTAGCAATGCTTTGCTTTCAGCTACTTAGCTAAGGTTGTTTCTAAGTTCTACGGAAGTTCCCAGATGTTAGGATGAATTTCTTATTGCTAATAATCAGCTTTTATCTGGATAATTGACAGGTTGGAAGTGCAACAATATGCATCTCAATCTTGCTGAAATTAATTAACTACTTTCTTGATCTGTATTATTTTTCAAATAGTATTTTGCTTCGACTTGCACACAGTGAGGACTATAATAATTAACTTTCCCAGATCTGTGCCATATGTATCCTGTAACAATATTGTTGCTGCTGTTCAACACCCTGCATTCATTAAACTGGAGGGCCTGAATCAGATCTCCATCTTAAACAGAAGGAGCATGCTTTCTTTTGTTTCAGACATGGACTTTTTCTTTGAAAGAACATTTTAAAACCAGCTAACAATAAAAAAGGAAATCTGAATGTGATTCATGAACATAAATCTTGGAAAAAGGAAATTATGAAGTGTCCTCTAGTCACATATGGAATTCCCCCAAGATATGCATGTATTTCCAAGTGTAGATAATTGGTAGATCATTCTGGATATATTTATAAAAACTTTCTTAATGCGTAGCTCTTTAGGCCTAGAATACACTTTGCTTATCCAGTCCCAGATATATGACTAATGATTAATACATTCAATTTGCTTTTTTTTTTAAAAAAAAAAAGGAACCTTTGGGGGGGCCTTAATGTGTTTTGATGTGTAATGTGTATTTAAGCTTATGTGCTTCTATGCTTGGCATTTATTAGTTGCATGCTCAATTGGTTTTCATCACATTAAGGAAACTCACCATCTGGGTTTGGGTGTGTTTCTCTTGTTTTAACAGTTACCACCCTTCCAGTCTAATTCTTTCCTGTTTTGGCTAGGCAATTCTTTCATGCCTCACTATAAGAAAGTACTTGTTTATTCCACCTTGCCTTGCTAAATTCCTCTGAACAAGCCAAAGATCTGATCAGTGTTCTGTGTCTCGCTTTCCTTTTGGTCAGTAGCCAGTCCTACTAGGCATGACATGTTCCCGTCTCCTTATTTCTCCAGGCTTTTGGAACCAATCACACACACACACATACACACACACACACACACACACAAATAGATTTCTGGTTTCAGTGGACTTCAATGCTGCAAATGAGCACAATTCCAACCATCCTTAAAGAAATGCAACTTTCTGACCCAGTATCCTCCACATGTGTTAGTGTTAGGAGTCTAATTCTGATGTGGGAGGGAGGGAGGAAGGGATAGAGAGAGAGAGAATGGGGAAAATAAAGTAAGTGGGGAGGGAAAGAGTGGGGGGGAGAGAGGGAGGAAGGGGGAATTCCATGAATATCAGCACAAAGCAATCAGAGAGAGAGGAGCCTGGATAATGGGTGTATTGACTGGAATTGTAATCCTGAAAAAGGGCACTAGATTGGGAAGACTTATGTAATATAGTTGGCAGTTTCTTGCTTGTTGCAGACACCATGTTCCTATTTTCTAAATCATGCAAGGATGGACAATCCATTTCCTAGAGCAAGAAGTAGATTGAGCCTAATTTCACACAACACTTGGCCTCTTTTACAAATCACTGATTTGACCTGTGTTAACTGCTATAAACCCCTCCATCCCTAGAAGTAAAAGAAGAAGTGGGGGAGAGAGAGAAAGGAAGAGAGGGAGGGAGGGAGGGAGGGAGAGAGACACTGATGTATTGCAAAACTAAAGAGAATTGGTGGTTCTATACATATGCATCCTCCTTCAGCCATATGAGTCATTCATCAATTATTCTGGAGATAATATGGCCCCATCTGAGAAAGAAAATCTCATCTCTGCCTTGTAATTCAGTCTCAATAAATGAAATTTCAGGCTGTACATAAAAATTCTCACATTGCTGGAATTAGAACATATTACTAACAGGTCAGCAATCATAGCTGCATGCTTACTTTTTATTATTTTATTTTATTCTAATTTAGGTACATTGTATACAAAACAACTTTGGACATCTTTCTTGGCTGAGAACAATAAGCAGTTCAAAAAGATTATTTTGGATTGGTGAAGTTGCGTTTATGAGAATTCATCTGGGTTCCTTCATGTGTGAAAGGGAGCCAGGTGAAGAACTACAAAATCCATATCACATATAAGAAGCTCTACGTGCAGACCAGAGCTGGGTTTCTGCTGGTTCGGCCCGGATCGGCAAACTGGTAGTGGCAGCGGCGGGAGGCTCTGCCCACCTGCACGGACATTTCTGTGCATACGAACAAACCGGTAGTAAAAAAATGGAACCCACCACTGATGCAGACTGACATGCAAGTGCAGTATTCTTCTATTTGCAGCATGGAAAAGGAACACCAAGCACCATAGTCAACAGCAATCAACGCATCTAGTTTTCCCCTTGAATATATGGGTAGGCTGAGTTAATCATTCTTTCCATGCCACTGTTTCTACAAAAAGTTTGAAACCAATTAATTAAGCAGAGTATCCTCTCAAAGGTGCCTAATTTCTAATTATAACCCAGTTATTTCAAGAAAGAAATGTAGCCACTTGTGTACAATTGAGCCACTTGACATCCTATTTACTGGGGTTGTGCAGAGTTTCCATTCAGCCATTGGCTTCAAAGTGGATTTGACTGACTTTCCAGATCAGCTTGACTTTCTGAATGGAATTAGAAAGCCAAATCAACCACTGATATAATTCAGCTTCTGACCTGATCTTCTCTCAACAGTTCAGAAGAATGGGTGACTTTGGAATCAATTCAAATCAACCCAATTCCACAGAAGTGTTGGAAAGATGGCAGGGACGTGCAGTCAGGGGAGGCAGAGCCTCACCACTGTCATCATGAAAAGAAAAAAATGTAAAAGGAAAAGGTGAGAGCTAGGGTCAGACTGAGCTAGTTGCTGCCAGAGTCACCATGAATGACTCTGTTTAGTGCTTAACTGTTTAAAAAAGCCTCTAAAAAGGTGCCCTCTATGGGAAGAGGCAGGAGAACGATGTGCCTCATCTAGTCTGTCTGACTTTAGGCATTTTATGATCACTTAAGCAAGGGTTAAAAGCCTAAAATTCCTGATGCAGGTGAGGCACATCGTTCTTCTGCCTCCTCCTGTAGAGGGCACTTTTTAAGATGGTTTTTTAAACAATTAAGCAGAGTCATCCATGGTGACTCTGGCAGCAACTAGCTCAGCCTGACCTCAGCTCTCGCCTTTTTCCTTTTACATTTTTTTTCATTTTCATAATGGCAGGCAAGAGCAGAGATCCTCTCTGAAACAACTGGAAAAGGTACGTGTGGGTCGGAGGGAGGGATAGGAATTCAAACTTCATCCTCCTGGTGCGGGGCTTTGGGCAAAGGCTGGAGGGAAGTGCTCTCCCTCCCCAAGTGTAGTTTGATTGCAGGCAGAGCCACGTTGTCTTTTCAAACCTGTAATCAGTGAAGCTGGGCTGGATCCTTCCGTGCTGGGGCAAAGTGTGTGTGCTCCAGTATGGCTCTTTGACTGCTTTCCTGCCTCCTCCTGTGGTCTCCCTGACTCCCTCCAATCCAACTTTGTGTGTGAGAGAGAGAGAGAGAAGGGGGGGAGGGAGGGAGGGAGAGAGGGAGGAAGGAGGGGAAGGGAGAAGAAAAAGAAAAAGAAAGAAGGAAACTTATTTAGCAAAGGAGAAAAACAAATGCTGTTGCTCTAAATCGGAACTGAGCATGCCTGGCTGTGGAATTCTGGGAGTTGAAGTCCACAAGTCTAAAAAAAATTGCTGCCTCAACAGTCATAAACCTCACCGCACGTTACTGAAAGATGGAATGTTATTACTGGGCCTGTGTTTTGGGGGGGGGGATACAGGACTCGGGACTTCATTTTCAAGACTGTGCCTGCCATCTGGAGATTTTGACCCCTCTACATGTGCCACTGGACTCCGCGCTTCAATGCTCACACCCTAATTTGATTCAAATATCTGTTTGCATTGCCATTCTTGAAGAGCTTTTAGAATAGTCAAGATGCAAAATGTTACAGAAATAATCACAGGCGAGAGGTCTCCAGAAGGGTTATTGGAAGCACATTAATAAATTCAGCCTAGTAAATAAGAACATGCTGTGCTTTTATATGGCACTGCTTCCTTACAAAGTGGAACAGCATGACTTCCCATACACAAAGAGAGACGAAAAGACTCAGGCATTTAAACACTATATCCATCTTAGTATATTATATTGTCACCTGTAACTAGCATTTCGATAATATCATGTTATACGCCAATAAATACTGTGATACATTATTAATGCTACATGCTGTTACTATAATGTCAGCCCATTAATTTTTTTCAGCATTCCAATGGTTGGCTTAATTATTCCAAATCTAATGTTCTAATGTATTCATATCCCTCTGCTGACAAGCTGAACAGATTTAGAAAATCTTTTCCTCTCTGTAATTTTCACTTTAAAAGCTGCAGTGTCCAATGAATTATTGTTCCATTGAGATGAGATCTACTATCTGCAGAAAAACCACCATTTCCGTCTATAGCCAAAATACAAACAGTCTTTCATTATTTGTACATGTCTATCCTGGGGACTAATGTAATACACTATTAACATAATATGCCATGAATAGGAACAAATTGTTTTATATACATAAAAAGTGCCATTTAAAAACACAGCCATTTTATCAACAAAACACGCTAGTTTATGACTCTAAATAGATTTTGTCAATTATTGTCCTGAATGCACTATGAGAATTTGTGTAAGTTACTCTATTAGAGCAATTTATGGAAATTGTCCCATGCAAATTGATTGTAAATTGAGTCCTTTATTTTCCATTCTCCCTTGTTTCGGCTTGGGTTAGTTAAGTGGCCATATTCTACACTTAGCAACGCTTTATGAATTTTTAAAGGGACACTTATTTTAGTTGGGGAACTTCTGACTTACATTACTAACTGGAGAATCTTGCTCCTAGGCATTCATACCTTATTAATTATTCTTAAGGAAACAAATTTTAAGGCTAAACTCATAGAATGATTGAGATACCATATATTTCTATATCTTCTCCAGCCCTGGGCTCAGATATTAAGATTAAATGTACAGCACTTGACTTTGGCAACTAAGACCTATAATAAAATATTGTATTATTGAATGATTTTCTTTAGTATTCCAGCTATTCATGTTTTCTTCCATTTCATTTCCTCAAGTTTTACACACACATGCTTACACACAGCTTATATTATTAATGTTTGGAGTCTATGAACAAGCTTATTCTTCATTGGGCAAAGGAATGAAGGTTTTCACAAATTTTCCCTTAAAAACACATTCAGATATGCTTCTGAAAATTTCTGGGTGATCCAAAGCCTGTTGACATTTCTTTCTTATATATGGATGGTGCTAGTATGGCTATCTAAATATCAGAAGCATCTGTGGATAGTAAACAATATCAAAATGGCAGGCACAACTGGGAAATCAAATCCTCAGTTCTTTTCAATATGTATACCATGCATACCGTGTGTATATAAAAGAGCAGAGCTTTGATCACCTGGCCATGGACAGCCATTTTGATGTTATTAACACAGAGAACTCCACAAATGCCCAGGTTAAAAAAATTGAAGCTGGAATATTATTATACTGTTGGTAACCACAGACCTGGGGTCTGGCCCTCTTGATAGTTTTCTATGGCCAATAAATCTCAACGATCTTTATTACTGAAAACTAACAGGACTATTTCTCACCATTTTGAAGTGAGAAAAAAATGAAAACTGTAGGGCATGTTCTAAAATGCATAGAAACCTTCCCAAATTCTACCTTAAATTCTTGCCCCACCCATTTGTGTGATGTGACCCCACCCACTTTATGGCTCTCAGCTTGCTATGTCATGCAGTAGCCAAACATTTATAAATGTAGATGTAGGAGATGATCAGGCTGAGCCTGGAGGGAAGAGTCAAGCACCTCTTCAATTTGGAGTCCCTTCTTACCCACAAGTGATCTAAGTCCTCCTTGAATTGCATTAGCTCTTATCTACCACTTGACTGTTGGTAATTCAGATTCTTGTTTAGAGGTAGCATAGAATAAATTTGTACTCAGTTGAATAACCCTGATTCCTGATTTCTTGTGCTGGCAATATAATTGATACTGAGGTATCATAGTATGACACCATAATGCTTTGCATTTCCCCAATTTAGTTTCATAAGGTTTTCCATCCCAAAGAAAAGGGAAGCAAGGGAATATTGTCATATTCAAGATGGATTCACAGACATAATTAAAGACAGTGCATTTTTTTAAAAAACTTGAATGAAAAAGAAAAAATATTTTCACACATATGCAAAATACATATTTTTTCACAGCCTTTGGTTATTGCTCTCTCTTTTGCTCCCACTGCTAAACAGCTTTCCAAATTGAATACCATCTGTGGAATCTTGCCCTCAGCCATCATCTTTTGCTTCTCCAAAATTAAACCCTTTCTGGCATATGCAAGAGATGAAAAGAACCACTTGTTAGATAAGGTTTATTACAATCAGAAACGGCCAACATAAAATTAATAAACATGCCCCAAAATGAGAAAATACATACTCAACACAAAATACAAAATAAATCAAAGAAGTTTTAAAAATTCACAAATAAATGCTAAGCAGTTGAAGCGTTTCCACCCTTGCTGGAAAGGATAACATGGATTTGAGGAAGACAACATGAATTTGGGGAGCTAGAAATGCTAAACTCTGTACAGCAAAAGCAATAAAGCCAAAATTAGCTATTTTTCAAGAGATTTCTACACATCTGCCCATCAAACCAAGCAGGGGTGGGTTTCTCGCCCGTTCCAACCGGTTCAGTTGGAACGGGGCCGGCGGCGTCCTCATGCATGCACGCAGCGCACTCATGCGTACTAGCATCTGTGCGATGCTCCAGCTGCTCCTGGAGGATCGCACAGGCGCTGTATGCGTCCTGCGCATGCATGGAAGCGCAGAACTCGTCAAAACCGGGTAAGGAACGCAGGCGGGCGGGTGGGCCCTTTGCTGTTCCCGGAAGTTACTTACTTCTGGGTTCGCCGACCAACCGGTTCGCGGGGACCGCCGCGAACCGGTTGAAACCCACCCCTGAAACCAAGTATAACCCTTGTTTGTCACATGACCAACCAGACCAGGTGGGAGAGACTATTAGGATTGAGTGTCATCCATCTCCCCTTCATAGGATGTTAATTGTATGAAGAAAGATTGTTGACTGTACAGTCTACAGTGGGTGGGATGGCAACATCATTTGGCTAAAACCAAAAGAAAGCAAGAAGTACACTTATCTTGACCAATGCAATTTATGGGAAAGCAGCAGATGAAAAAGCAGGTACAAGGCTGTCTGCATAAATTTCAAGAGGCAGAATAAATAGAGATCCTCTGATGCTGAACATAAAAATTCAAATTTTCATGTACTATGCACGTGTGAGGATTATTTATTCTTCCCCAGTTAAAGAAAGAAAGCTTTAAAAACCAGACATTAACAAGCTAAAGTAAGTTTCTTGCAGGCAAATATTAGAACCAATAAAGGACAATATTTGTAGTTCGTTGAAATTAGGAGTCCTTGAAGCTCTCTGAGCTTGGTTATTTTCTTGCAGATGCTTCATTACCCAAACTAGGTAACATCATCAGTGCTGAAAGCTCAAACCTTTTTGTAGTTGTTGGATTTAAGCATGGTCGGTTGGGGTTTATCTTGGCTCAATAATTATCTGTGGAATTTCTTTTTCAAAAGGAGTTTACTTTCTATTCCGTGAGAAGAACTGAAGAGTTGTTGGGATGGAGTTGCAAAGGGATGCAGAAATTGCAGCAGAAAACCATAAAGGCTTTTGAAGAGTAACCTGAACTGTCATTGTTGGGCAACACGAGTTGTCTGCTGAAGTTAACCTTTTTTCAAAAGTCTAACTATTGCTGCTCTCAGTTTTTCTCATTTTCTGCCTGTTACATCTTCTTCTTGCCTCAATCCTTTGTTTATTTTCTATTCTTCCCCATGCTACTATCAAATTTTTTTTAATTTGCTTTTCATCTTTTTTCACTGCTTCTGCTAAAATTTAGTGAGGGAAGTGTCTAGGTGTGTATACTGTTATTTTGTGTGACAGTGATTTTCCTATGAAAGAGAGAAATCTATTGTATATTTTTATGCTTTCTTCTATCTATGCTTCCTTTAGTATAGAGGTGGTGTAATGGTTGAGCTCAATTTAAATTAAGAGATATACATCTGGTAATTTGTAATTTAATGCAGAAATTATAAAGTAGGTATTCCAGGTGACATGAACAGTTCTGAAAACAAATTATTCTGATTCTTATTATAAATTGTTCAATACTAATAAAGATGGGGGTAGGAAGGGAAGCAGAAACATATATGAGATAGGACAATGAAGCTAAAATTTATCCAGTCAAAGTTAATCTGACTTTGATTATTCATTGATTTGTATAAAATGTGCATATGACCCAGATTTTAGCACACTTTTCCTCCACACTTTCTTGGCTTATTAGCTAACAGTTATTAGAAAAATGCATATCAAATCAACACAAGTTTCAATATTTATATATATACATTATAACAACAAATGATATATATGGAAACAATTTTGACAAAGTGAAAATCTATAAATCACTTAATAAGACTACACATAATGACTTGTTGAAGGATAACAGAGATCTTATGGTAGTTAAATAGTTTACCAAATATTCTACTGAAAAAATGTTAAGTATTGCCAAACACATTTCAGGTTTCCTGTCTTTTTAATGGCATAGCTATAAATTTGAATTAAACATTTCAGCATTGCTTCTTCCTACTTCTTATGCTTTGACAGGTTTGATTGTTTTAGCAAAAGTTTTGAAAAATCAGAATAGATATGAATGATTGGTCCATGTTTAAGAGGCTTTAAAAAGTCATTTGTTCATGACCAAGAAATATAATCCCACAATTTTAAATTATGCTGATTGAAAATGAGGCGTGATAGATAGATCCTCCTGAGATTAGTAAAAGGGTTACTTTCCTTTCAAAGGATCTGTTGTGTAGCACTAGATTTTTCCAAGATTTGGTATAGTAGAGAAGCATGGGGAATTTAGGGTGAAAAATATTTATTTTCACTTTTTCAGAATTATTTTCCATAGAATTATTCTGTAGGATTTAGCATGGAATCAATTGATGCCCTGCCCTCTGCTTGAGATGACAGAGATAGATAGAAGCGTATTTATTAATTAGAAACAACTCCCATTTCTAAAATCCATGAAATTGTTTGTTATCAAGAATATGAAACACACTGAGAGTTGATATAAAGTTTTTCTGTATATTAAGCCTGTTGATAACAAATATGTCATGGATCGTCAGGAACACCAAAGCATCTCCTTTTTGACCAATACACAAGGGTGGGCTGCTATGGGTTCACCCAGGTTTGGAGAACCTCCAATCCCACCCCTGGCTGGTCCTGCCCACCCCACCCTGCCACTCCCACCCCGCCACTCCCAGGAGACTTCAGGCGGCTCATTTTGGATGTGAGGTAAGTGCAGGGTCTGCACAAAGACTCAGAGAAGGGGAAAAATGAGCCTCCTGGAAGTTCCAGAATGCCGGAAACGGGCCTGTTTCTGACCTCAGGAGGACCTCCAGAGCCCAGGAGAGGCAGTTTTTGCCCTCCCAGAGGTCGAAGAAAGCATTTGGAGCATGGGGAAGGTAAAAACAGTCCCCCACCATGGTACAGGAGGTCGACTAAGCCACGCCCACCATGGTCATGCCCACAGCAACTGGGCAGAAAACCCATTGCTGAAATTTTTGAAGCTCACCCCTGGCAATACAGCATTTTGGATTTGAATTCCAAAAGTTTTTTGACAGCACATGAGAGCAGGAATACAGCTCCTGTTTGCAACACTGTGTAAAGCAAGCGCATCTTTTCCTAGAATGACAAGATGAGCCCAAAAATATACACAACTAATTTTGAATCATACAATACTTCAGTTTTGATCTCCAGAAGGTGTTTCAGTATTTTTGCAATAACAGAAGATCAGATCCCTATCACCTAGCAAAACTCAAAGAAATCTCTCCTAAACCTTCCAAAGAGCATTACTTTATTACCAGGATATATTCCAAATTTTCTATCGCATGTGGTGGACTCCACAAATGAGTTGGAACTATCCTTCCACTTTGTTTTTGCATTTCACTGACTGAGTCTACACTGGTATCAATGCCCAATAAAATTCTGAGAATTGCACTTCCTGATAGGAAGAGACTTTCAGCAGACACTTACTGTACACCTGAACCAAATGGGCAAGATACCTGCCCTTAAAGTATTGTCTAGTTTTAATTAATTGGTCCTGTTGCCAACATGACCTTTTCCACATATAACTTCATCTTAATGATCTCAGCAAGTGTATGGGGAAGCTAGAAATGCAAATAATTTTGAACTGTCATTTTTAACAAGTATATTTCATATTTTATTGTTCCTTGCACCTAATGCAAACAGAAAACCTGACTTTATAAATAAGGCTTTGCTACAATATAAAATCTAATATCAACTCCCTATATTTGTCTTCATATCTATTATATTACATAAAATTAATTATGACTCCCCAGTGCCTAGGTGACCTGGTTCTTAAAAAGGCTAAGCAGAGTGAGGAGTACTTAGCACTTGGATGGAAAGTAATAAGTAAATTCCAGTGGTGTGGACTAGACTGCGATTATATCATTAAAAAATCCCAGAAAAAAGGAATGACAAACACCATCCATAGTTTTTCCAAGAAAACAACATCATGGACACACCCATGGAGTCATCAAGAATCAAGCACAATTCAAAGGAATCATTCATTCATTCATTCATTCATTCATTCATTCATTCATTCATCCATCCATTCTATAAACAACCTATCAGAGAGACTTTAGGCAGTGTATAGAATCAAAATGTAGCAGAAGAAACAATAAAAACAAATAAGCAGTAAGGTAAAGGTAACAGTTCCCTTCACACATATGTGCTAGTCATTGCTGACTTTAGGGGGCGGTGCTCATCTCCCTTTCAAAGCTGAAGAGTCAGCACTGTCCAAAGATGTCTCTGTGGTCAGGTCACTGGCATGAATAAATGCTGAGGATGCATGGAACACTGTTACCTTCCCAACAAAGGTGGTTCCTATTTTTCTACTTGCATTTTTACATGCTTTCGAACTGCTAGGTTGGCAAAAGCTGGGACAACTAACCGGAGCTCCCTCCGTTACATGGCACTAGATATTTGAACCACTGAACTGCCAACCTTTCTTATCGACAAGCTCAGCGTCTTAGCACTGAGCCACCACATCCCTAAATAATTATTATTTGTAAATAATAGCAAATAATAATGGTGCTAATTTTCCACCAGCTACTTAATTATTGAAATCCTCCTGGGGAGGGGACAGATTTTTTAACTATTCCGCAAAAGGCTATAATAATAAAGCCTTTTTTTTTCTTTCAAAGAGTAGCTACCAATAATGTGCTTCCCCCTATTGTAGTTCCTGATAGGAGAAGAGTTTCAACAGACACTCACTCTTTATCTGAATCAGTTGGGCAAAATTTACTTGAAATAAGTGGCTTCTAATACTTCCAGAACATTGAACTGAACTCAAAAATATATTGGCAATCAATGCAGGTTCTGTAATCGCCATACTGTGTGATAATACCATGATTGTATTGGAATGATCTTCAAACATAGTCATTTCTTAGATACTATATGCTTTGTTATTAATGCATACTCCTTCATATGTTCTGAACATATTGTGAATTTAAGAATGCTGGAAAGAGGATGAAAAAGAAGATGAGCAGCAGTAAGGTGGGTGGCGATGGATGTACCATTACATCCAATGTAATGGATGTAAAAATTACATTGACAATGGATGTACCATTGGAAGATCTAAACAATAATTCGAAGATGGATCATTCTGGAAAAAAATTGTTTATATATTTCTTTTAAGAAACACCACCAACTTGATGATAATTAATGATCATCAGTTAGTATATTAGGCCACCTAGAATGATAGATAATTGGCTAGAAATGCCTTTGAAAAGTTTGGAGATTTGACAGCTATCCTCATTTTGAACAAGTCAACCTTGCCAATATAATACATTCTATTTGTATCTAGGGCTACCTTTCCAAAGTTTGTAGTGGAGCCAGGCAACCGAAGCAGGTAACATCACTTATGATCCACTGGTTGCCAACTCATATGTGGGTACCATTTGTAGGTGTATTCATTACCACATAGTTCAAAATGGCTTGAGATCAGTTTCATTGCTCGCAGCTGTACAAAGTTATTGAATTGAACTCTGGAGGTCATTATCAAAGTCTCTCTGGCAAAAAAATCCATCTGAATAAGACTGGTTGATAAGTAAATCAAGAAGCAGTATCTTCGTCTTGCTGTTTATCAAGTCACACTTCAATTTCAAAATTCCTCAGTAAGAGAACAGGCTGTCCATTGTCCCATCTTGTCCCTGGCACTCAGCTTCACTCAAAATAACTACTCCAACTTTCTGGAAGAAGCAACTTTCAGGAGTCAGGATGTTCCTTAAAGGAAACCATTGAATGCTGATAACCCATACAAACTGTGAAACAATCTACAGCTTGGCAGGGAGGAGAGATTACAAGGAAACAATTAAAAATAAGACCAGACATGTTGAACTGTGAAAATGGGGCTGGAACCCTGGCCTTGGTCAGAATCCAAAGAGTTGTTTTGGCACACTCAGAGGTGTACACTTGCGCAGGCCAGTAGAAATTTGGGGGAATTTATTTTCTTTGACAGCTCACTAGCCTGGTATAAAATCTGTTGTTTTGAAATCCCCTTTGGTTTCAAAAATGCTTCCAAGTTGAGAAATATAAGGAAAGATTCCTAAGCTAGCAGGGGGAAATGCCAGGATTCCATAGTGAGGCATGGAATAATTATTTGGGCTGGGCTAACACACACCAGCAATTTCATTGTCTGGTTTGAAGGCTATGAAATTGAGAATGTCATTGATTTCTAGAAAGTTCAGTCCAACCTCTGCTGGTCCTCATCATGCTCTGGATGCTTGGGACAACATTTCCTTCTTGCCATAAGTTACCAGTATAACTCTTGCTACTACTTTCATTGCGCTCCAAAAATCATCCTATTTTTATGTTTTGAAAGCTATGAAGCTAGCTATATATATATATATATATATATATATAGCTTCATAGCTTTCAAAACATAAAAATAGGATGATTTTTGGAGCGCAATGAAAGCGCAATATATATAAGATATATATATATATATATATATATATATATATATATATATATATATATATATATATATATATATATATATATATATATATACATACATATACACATACACACATACACACATACACACATACACACATACACACATACACACATACACACATACACACATACACACATACACACATACACACATACACACACATATATATATATATATATATATATATATATATATATATATATATATATATATATATATATATATATATATATAAAAGTTTTCATATATTAAACAAAGAACTTGAAAAGCTTCAAAATTACCCCCACTTTCTGGCTGTGCAGGGGAAAAAACACAGAAGGTACCATTGGATCTTACTCAGGGGCTCTAATCTTGAAAAATGGAACTATTTTCTTGCAGATGTATTTCTAACTGTCAGAAATCAAATTGCTGTTTGCTCTTTTGTCATTTAAACTCAGAAAGAAATACTTAAGTTCTTAGCTGTAGCATTGACTTTCTTTTGCTGTAATCCAATACTCCTTTTATTACTTTGTTTTGCAATGTTTTACTGTTATTTTACTGTATTTTATGGGACATGATATGTTATGACCTGTAATTAAACAATACATTTACTTGCTTACTTACTTACTTATTAATATTCCCTGACTCTGTCCTTATGGTATTTATGTGGGAGTGTATTTAACCCTGAACAATAAATCCAAAGCATTTTAAAATATTATTTTAAAAAAACCTGCATAGCAAATAATCACTTGTAAACTCTTCTGTTGGAGGAAGTCTTTCAACAATTGCCCTTTCATCTTGCAAGTGCATGAGATTAAAAGGGAGAGAGGGAGAGAGAGAGAGGGAGGGAGGGAGGCAGGGAGGGAGGGAGGGAGGGAGGGAGGGAGGGAGGGAGGGAAAGAATATTAATCAACGATGAAATTTAAATGAAGAATTTCCTTGCTCTGGGTGTGCATGTGAAAGTTTTACTTGGCCGGTGGGGGGGGAGGGATATTGCCATCATTAAATTTCTTTCTTGATACAAGACAATGCATTGAAATGAACTCAGAGGTCAGCAAATTGAATTCAAAGCACTGAAGCTTGATGTTGTAAGAATGAAACTGTGGTAACAAAATAAAGCCAAAAAGTCAGATTCATGTAATTTTAGGACCTCTTCTTCTCTCAAGTTATTTCTTCAGAATCACTATAGCCATGAGGCGAACCTATGGCACATGTGCCACAGATGGCATGCAGAGCCCTCTCTGCTGGCACGCGCGCCATTGTCCCAGGCTAGATCTCCGTGGCGTTTCTTTCGTGAGCTTCTATTTCCCTGCAAACAATGAAACAAAAGCTCAAGAAAGAAAAAAATCTTGCGTCTTGCTGCGCTGCCCGTGTTAGGATGCCCTGCCTCCCAACGGCCAGCTGGTCATTGGGTCTCTACTGTGCATGTGTGCATGACCATGCATGTTCACACATGTGCATTTTGTGCATGCCCATGTATGTGCATGTGCACATACACATGTATACGCATACAGCATTTGGGCACACGCACCTTTCAGTTTGGGCATGCACATGCACGTAGTTTGAGCACTCAGTGTCTAAAACTGAGTCGAGGTGGCACAGTGGTTAAATGCAATACTGCAGGCTACTTCAGCTGACTGCAGTTCTGCAGTTCGTCTGTTCAAATCTCACCGGCTCAGGGTTGACTCAGCCTTCCATCCTTCCGAGGTGGGTAAAATGAGGACCCAGACTGTGGGGGCAATATGCTGACTCTGTAAACCGCTCAGAGAGGACTTAAAGCCCTATGAAGCGGTATATAAGTCTAACTGCTATTGCTATCTAACTGCTAAAAGTGTCGCCATCACTGCACTATAGTATTTTGTAACAAATGAGTCCCTTATACTTTTTCCATAAATTTGGAATCACCTGGCAACAATGTTTTTTAGAGCCCATAAATTCAAAAATAGCCTTATGTGCCAGAAAGTCCCTTTGATTACTCTCATACACGCATTTACTGAGAAGAAGTGCCACTGTATCATTTCTAAGACAATCTCCAGCCCAGCATTAATAGTATGCTGCAGATACTCCATACATCACATACAGGGAGGGAGGGAAAAGATGTGAGGAATATCTATTACTAGATAGATATTCCTTACAACTTGAACTCATCTCCCTTCCTTATAAATTGGACAAGTGCGCCACGTAAAGAGTTTTGTAGTGCCCTCTGAAAAATTGTCTCAGAAGTAGACTCCTGAAAGAAATCTGATTGAAAAGCTCCATAGGCCAGATATGTCAACGGTGAGGGTTTTGATTTAATTTCCTCACCATGTGTTCATTTTAACTGTGATTTTCAAAACTGAGGAAAACTAAACCAAACCTAACTAATAGAATCGTGTTTTTCAATTCCAGTGATGACTCCTTTAAAAAAAAAAAAAAACTCTATGGTGCTTCTTAATGATACAGCAGTCATTTAAGAGGTGTTTTTCCCCCCCATAGGGGCTGATTTAAGCCTCATCCAAAATATGTTTTAGCAGAAATGGGGACTGAGTGGCATTTAAGAAAACTTTTCCCTTGTCCCATTTTAAGCTGAAAGCTGGATATTAAGATTTGGTTTAATTCTAATACCTCCCTTCCATTAATTGACCAAAACCTGTCAAAAAACAACTTAAAATAGTAGCTATCACTAAATCTTTCCGGAAAGAATTTCATGTATACTAGTATTTGGCCTACCAATAAATTTTACCTGATGTCTTCTGTGGATGAATTGCTTTGGCTGATAGCCCCATTGAATATTAGGTGGGTGATGTCCAGAGAATCTTCTTTCTCTCCTGAATTTCTGTGTAGAACTAAATGAACTTACGATCTTTGAATTGCTGTCATGCTGCAACCAATAAGAAGGATTTCAAAATATGACTTGAAGGTTGACAGAATAGTGGGGCAATGCAGAGGGGTTTGAAAAAAATGCAAACAAAAAATAAGGCTAGAATCTCATGAAAAAGGATTTCGGTATTTGAAAGGCAACATTGAAAAAAGTGTTTACTGTCAGGTAAACTGTAACCATTCTAGAAGTTTACCTTATGCAAAAAATGATGAGTAGCTTTTCATCAAGAAACATCTGCCAAAAGTGTTTTAAATAGGATGGTGGAGAATTTTTGATTGCTGCACTTCCATCCACATGTCAATCATCACGGTCCAAAACCTTTGGTGATGGTGCTTTTTCAGAGTTGTGTGTGATACTTCCTGCAACTTTCCAAGTAAGCAAAAGATTTGGAATATGCCAGCGAAAAAGTCTTTCTTGAACTGATTTCTAGGAAATAAAAAAGCACTAAGAACATCATATTAGAAGAAGTAACAAATAAATCCTGCTTCCTGTATTCTCCAATGTTCTATTATGGAAAGTAAAAGTGCACACATAGCTGCCTATTACCTAAAAGTAAAGCCTGAACTCAACAAAAGAATAGCACAACAATCCTCAAAATAATTGCTTAGCCATTATAACCAATTATGAAATATAGCACTTAAAGTTTTGTTTACTTCAAAGTAATCCAGATTTTCAGTTTAGGAAAAGGAAAAATAAATAAATCTTCAATATAAGTGTATCTGTGATGGAATCTCTGTAAAAATGGGTTTTGTATATTTTTAATTATAATATTTCTTTTCTCCCCTTCTCCCCCTTTTAAATGCTCCACTATTCTCTCCCCCCCCCCACAATTTTCCCTTATTTATATTACTGTGGAATCTTCTATAGTGTTCTATAGTATCTTTGTTTTACCTTATTATGGCCTTTTTTCTTTTAAGGCAGCTACAGGTGTCCTTGACATACAACTACAGTTGAGGCCAGATTCTCCATTGCTAAAGAAAGCAGTTATGAAATTGTTAAAGTCACTAAACAAATGGTGTAAGTCAGTGGTGGATTTCAAAAAAATTTCAAACCTACTCTGTGGGTGTGGCCTCCTTTGTGGGAGTGGCTTGCCGGCCATGTGACCTAGTGGGAGTGGCTTGGTGGCCATGTGTTTTCTCTCTCTCTCTCTCTCTCTCTCTTTCCTTCCTTTTGTCTCTCTATCCCTTTTTCCTTTTTTTCTTTCATCTCTCTCTCTTTTTCTTTCTTTTTTTCTTGTTTTATTTATTTCTTTCTTCCTTTCTTTCTCTTTCTTTTTCTCTCTTTGTGTGAGTCTGTCTGTCTGTGTGTGCGTGTTTGTGTGTGTTTGTGTGTGTCAGTGGTGGGTTTCAAAATTTTTTGGAACTTCTTCTGTAGGTGTGGCCTGCTTTCCGGGTCCACTGGTGGAACCTCTTCTAACCGGTTCGGTAGATTTGACAAACTGGTTCTACCGAACTGGTGCGAACTGGTAGGAACCCACCTCTGGTGTAAGTAGAGGACTACCTTTGTTTCATAAATAAAAGCATGCCTCAACTTTTTAAATATTGTGCTGCTGTTATTCTGACCTTGACTCAGGATTGTGTTAGATCCTTGCAATGGAAAATGATTTGGTTTCTATAATGATGTCATTTTCTGCATTAAAAAAGAAAAGTCTGAGAGGTATATCTGAAAAGTTAAACTTTTTTTACCAATTGAAGACCCTGAACCTAAAGTAGCATTTTAGCAAAAAACTCATATTTGCCTGACAAAAAGCATCGACTTATATGAGCTGATCAGATAACACAAGTGGTTATTCTGAAATAGCCAGAGGACTACCTATAATAATTAAGCATTCTTCAAATGTTATAGTTGAATAAGAACTTCTGGATGGTTATTATTTAATTTGGCTGTAAGCAAAGTGATAATTGGATGGCTCTAACACATTTTATAGCCCAATCATAGAAATACAGGATACTTCACATAATTGTTCTGCAAATACAAATGTGAGAATTTTCATTTATAATTGTGGCTTGGAATAAAGTTTGCAAGAAGAATCATTTACAGGATTGGAGTGTGGTCTGTTCATATATTCAAGCATTAATTTGATTGTTACATGGAGACAACTAAACTAAATAAGAATATGCTTGCTTTTTGACTCCTCGGGGCACATGTACTTCCCTGGCATTATTATTTAATGTTTCGCTGTATAAGATTTGGTAGATTTTGACACTTATGGACAACCAGAAGTGTCAGAGAAATACTGGAGAAAGCAGGTGATGCAGAGCAGGGCAAAGCAAGAAATCCCTTCCAATTTCTGCAAGGGTCAAAGAATGCTGCCTGAAGGAAGGAAGAAGCAGGCAATCTGCAAGACGACACAAAGTGCTTCAACAGCATCAATTGCACTTCTTCTTTCTCTCAACCAAGAGAATTACCCATACAACTCCAGAGGTCCTCAGACAATTCAAAGTAACTCCTCGCTGGCCTATTAGGACATGTAATGTTCAGCTGAAATAGAAGTTTTTAAGCATCTCTCTGTTTACAGAATATAAACCATTATATTTTCCATGCTCTTGATGCAATCAAAGCATCTCAAAAGAGACCAAGGAATAAGTTCTTGAATTTTTTAAAAAAATGTTCTATAGATTCTGTTATAACAATTGTTCATGCTCTAGAAGTTATGGTACTAGTATTTTGTAAGAAATGTCCAAGTGGTACCAATGATTGTCAACTTTGAAAAGGATCAGGCTTGCCACAGTCATCTTTCCATTTCTCAGCTTGCCACACAGTATGAGAGATGGGAGAGGCTGGAATGTCAGACTAGACCAACAGATCATCCCGTGGGAACCAAGGTCATCTCAACAGATGCTGGCCAAAGACTAGGAGGAGTTTCCAGAGAGATGCCAGAACACCTAATTAGACAATGTGACCTGTGATAATAAGGGAGGGGGGTTATCTATTCTTTAATTATTCTAAAACTGTGGGAAAGACTTTAGAGTTGATTTTGCTTTCATATGTGATGTAATAACATACTCAATAAAACAGTTCTTTGAGAAAGCTTTTCGTCTCAAAGTGCCGAGTTGATTGGGTTCATTAGTTGGAACCTTGACAATGATATTTTAATAGCAATAACACTTAGACTTATATACCACTCCATAGTACTTTATAGCATTCTCTGGGCAGTTTACAATGTCAGCATATTGCCCCCACAATCTGAGTCCTCATTTTACTGACCTGAGAAAGATAGAAGGCTGTCAACCTTGAGCCAGCCAGAATTGAACTCCTGGTTGTGGGCACAGTTAGACTCCAATACTGCATTCTATCCACTGTGCCATCATGGTTCAAGTATTAAGAGCCATGGTGATGCAGTGCTTCGAATACAGTACTTCTATTGACTGCCAGATGCCAGAGGTTTGGCAGTTTGAATCTCATCAGGCTCAAGGTTGACTTAGCCTTCCATCCTTCCGAGGTGGGTAAAATGAAAACCCAGATTATTGAGGGCAATATTTTGATTCTCTAAACCACTTAGAAAGGGGTGTAAAGCACTGCGAATTGGTATATAAATATGTGTTATTGCTATTATTATTAAATAACCCCCAGTTTGCTGTTTGATAAAATAAAATAAAGATGTTCCAATGTTTTCAATAATAAACTTATGATTAATAAATGTGAAGATGCATTGGCATCGGGTGAAATTCAGCAGGTTCTGAGAACCGGTAGTGGAAATTTTGAGTAGTTTGGAGATCCAGCAAAAGCACCCCTGGCAGGCCCCACAGTGAGGTGGGAATGGAGATTTTACAGTATCTTTCCTCTGCCACACCCAACAAGCCATGCCCACAGAACCTGTAGCAAAAAAAATGGAATTTCACCACTGATTGGCATGTATTTAAAGCTTTTGTAAGGCCATGATATGGAGCCAGTTTGGTATAGTGGGCGAGATACCAGACTAGAAATCAGAAGACCATGAATTACAGTTCCACCTTAGGCATAAAGCCAGCTGGGTGACTGTAAGCTAGTCCCTCTCTCAGCCCTTGAAGTTGGCAATAGTAAACCATTTTTTGATATTTTGCCAAGAAAACTGCAGGCAGTGGCTAGGAACTAATGCTGATTCAAGGACCCGCAAAAAAAACATAATAGATGCCTCATGGAAGAAAAAAAGGAAATAAATTTACTGTAATAAAGAATTTAAATATATATATAGAAAGAAAGTATACTTTGGAATTGTATAGCATTGTTAAATCTATCCTGTATCAATTGTATGTTTTGAACATGGAATACTAACTATAGCAGATTAGGTGGATATATTTTGAAAAGGGGGACAAGTTAGAAGACAAATGTTTAACTTGTCAAATGAAATAATTGAAACAACATAAAGTCATACCCATAAAAATGCTCCAGCAAGACAGTGCATAAGGATTTAAGTGTAGGTCTAATATGTCCATTTTTATATGCATCTTTAAAGTTGAAAGTACAAATAGCAATAGAGTGGATGGATAGTTTTTAAAGAGAATAAATCTTCCTATGATGTTTTATAATTATTCAAAGGATTTAGTTCTGCCTCTAACAGTGCAAGGAGATATTTGTCACAAGTGAATCTACATAATCTAGAGAGGCCCCTGGATCAGTAGGTTTGAATGGAAATACAGTTCTTATCATCTTAAAACAAAGTTAGTTCATAGAAAAATATTTAGGGACTCTATTGGGATTCTCAACACATATTTAAAAGTTCTGATATTGATCTTCTTGGGTTGTAGGTACAATTAAGTTGTAGTTACATTTATTCTCCTGCTTTAATCATGTCTCCTGGCAGAATTTTATGGCTGAATTTTCTTACTAGGGTGACTAAAGAAAAGATTGAACAATATGATTCTGGGCATTTGTTTTTTAAAAAAATGAGTTGGAACTTCTTTTATATAGACATAATTATTACATTAGGGATGTGGTGGCTCAGTGGCTAAGACACTGAGCTTGTCGATCAGAAAGGTTGGCAGTTCGGCGGTTCGAATTTCTACTGCCGCATAAGGGAGTGAGCTTCCACTTCTTGTCCCAGCTTGTAAAAAGCATGTAAAAATACAAGTAGAAAAATAGGAACCATCTTTGGTGGGAAGGTAACAGCGTTCCATGCGCCTTTAGCATTTACTCATGCAGGCCAGATGACCACAGAAACATCTTCGGACAGTGGCTTTGAAACAGAGATGAGCACCACCCCCTAGAGTCGGGAATTACTAGCACATATGTGCGAGGGGAACCTTTACCTTTACCTTTAATTATTATATATTTATATTGTATTTGATTTAGATGATTTTTTTAAATGTTAGTTTATGCCATTTGACTTATTGTACCTTATTTTCTTTCATGTATTTTGCTTTTCTGTCATTCTGTTAAAGAAATTAAGAAAAAGAGCTGGTTTCAAATACAGCCTTAAGTAAAGAAATTTTTGTCCCAGAGATATGCAATTTAAAGGAGAACATTGTGGCCATGTCCTGTGGCAGAAAGCTTTGTTTATGAGACTATTATACTTTTAAAATGTTGAAGTTGGCAAAATAAGTACTGCAATTCTCTATACAGTAAGCATTTTTCACCCAACTGGATATTACATAGCTCTCAAACATTTGGCTTCTTCTATTAGACATACATAAGAAAAATAATTCAGAAGTATACAGCAGAATTTCAGCAAACTACTTAGAGCACAACTACCATGCATTCCTCAGAAAGGTAATAATGTCTCTTTTATAACATTTTTACTCATTTTTCTAGCGTTTAGACATAATATATATTGTATGTTGTATGTTTATTATACTTGTATGCCGCCCTATTCCCGAGGGACTCAGGGCGGCTAACAAACAGATGGGGAAGGGGGAAATACAAAAAAAAATGAACAAGACAAAAACAAGATACAAGAAACAGATTAAAAACTACACAACAATCGCAACAATTCAAGTGGGGCTGGGAACTCATCAGCCCCAGGCCTGCCAGAACAGCCAGGTCTTGACGGTTTTGCGGAAAGCCTGAAGGGTGGTGAGGGTCCGAATCTCCATGGGGAGATCGTTCCAGAGGGCCGGAGCAGCCACAGAGAAGGCCCTCCCCCGGGGGGTCGACAGTCGACATTGGCTAGCTGATGGTATCCAGAGGAGGCCTAATCTGTGGGATCTAATTGGTTGTAGGGAGGTAATTGGCAGGAGGTGGTCTCTCAAGTACCCAGGTCCGATACCATGTAGGGCTTTAAAAGTAACGACTAGCACCTTGAAGCCCGTCCAGAGTCCAACAGGCAGCCAGTGCAGCTCGCGGAGGATAGGTGTAACGTGGGTGTACCGGGATGTACCCACAATCGCTCGTGCAGCTGCATTCTGGACAAGCTGAAGTCTCCGAATGCTCTTCAAGGGCTGCCCCATGTAGAGCGCATTACAGTAGTCCAGTCTTGAGGTCACAATGGCGTGAGTGACTGTTCTGAGAGCCTCCCGGTTCAAGTAGGGATGCAATTGGTGCACCAGACGAACCTGGGCAAATGTCCCCCTGGTCACAGCCAACAAATGGTGTTCTAAAGTCAGCTGTGGGTCCAGGAGGACTCCCAAATTGCGAACCCTGTCTGAGGGGCGTATAATTTCACCCCCCAGCCTGAGAGATGGAATACAAGGCCAATCTTTGGGAGGAAAAAACACAAGCCACTCGGTCTTGTCGGGATTGAGTGCAAGCTTGTTCACACCCATCCAGACCCTAACAGCCGCCAGGCACTGACACATCACGTCAACCACTTTACTGAGTTGGCACGGGCGGACAGATACAACTGTGTATCGTCCGCGTATTGTGTTGTTTTATGTTATGTTACGTTGTGTTGTTTGTTGTGTTATGTTATGATGTTGTATTGTTGTGTTATGTTACATTTTTTAAACTTTGCATTATGTTACATTACTTTACAATATACATTAGATTTGTTCAGATATGCATATGTGAACCTTGACAGTTTCAAATCATTTTAATAGATGTCAGCAGGTGTATGTGGCATCTCCTAGATATGTGCTGTGGAAAACCTCACTTTAACACCAATATTTGTCATAAAGGTCATAACAATCAGATTTCTCCTGGATTCTAATTAAATTCATTTCCATTTCTGCTTTTAGATGAGCCCCCAACATAATTTTGGCAAGAGGAAGAGAGACTGATTATTATAATTCATTAATCCATCTGAACAACTTAGCTACACTTTGATACCATACAATTTGACAGCTCTGATGTTTTGTTTACAATACCTTGCTTACAAAAAAATTGACAACTTTTTTTTTGTTTGCATTTCTCTCTGCTTATCCGAAATCAACTTGATACTGGAGAGATTCTTGCCAGTGGCTTTCATAAATTCTTTTCCATCATGAATGTTTTCCGGCTCATAAAAACTGAAGTAAGATAAGATATGGTATAGTAATATTGATGTTCACAAGGGAAAAGTACTTCATCTGCATATAAAAGAACAAAGAATTCTCCTTCTGCATAGCAGCAGATCAAACAGTTCTTATCTTAAATACTGACAATCTCATTGAAAGAGATGTTCAAAAGGGTACAGCCGTTGTAAGCTTTGACCATCTCGCCACTTTGAAAAAGATATGTGAGTTTCCCAACACCACTTCATTTTACTGGGAAATCATGTAAATTAAAAATATACATATTAAAATATTTTCTCCCGATGAACAGAAACTAGATTAAAACAGATACAAATCAGCATGTCGTATCATTAGATGGGCATATTTATAAATCAGGTGAAATATAGAAAGCAGCTTTCCCTCTCCTGAATCTACATTGTATATTTTACTCTTCTATGACCTTCAGCAATCCAAAATATCTGAGATACAAATAATAATAAAGATAAAAGACTTATGAGATTATCAAGAAAGCTGTTATGGGTTCTTCAACTCTGAGAACTACCATCTGTTTTGCTGTTCTCTATGAGTCAACACATTTCAGAATTTTAGACAACTGTGAAAGGATTTTTTTTTAAAAAAAAAACCTTTTAAATGTCATCTACATTAAAACTCAATCACTGTGTTGGTTCTCCATGGCAATAGAACAGCAGAATTATCCTCAAGAACAGAGCAGTGTATATTCCTGTCCATTATTTTGGATTTTTTATCTTTGTGTTTTTGTTTTTTAATGCAGAGACATCAGCTATATAGCGCACTGTGAATCTATCTGTTCAGAAAGATGAATGAATCTGACAAGTTCAATGCCATTCAATTTCTCATTTCCCAGTGTTAGCTTTGTTCTACTGCATAGCTATTTGAGTCCTTCTGTTTAACAAATTATAAAACCCACAATGTCAGGAAACTGTATTTGATAACTTAGCCTTTTTCCTGTTTTCTATCCTTGGCATTATGGTACCACACAAAAGGGATAATATGTAATGCAAATTTGATGTCAAAATAGAAAACAAGGATAGCAAACAACAGTTCAGCAGAATTTAAGAGGGTTATTTTTTTTCCTAGGGCTGCAATGTGTAGTTGTATAACCTGAGACTTGAGGAGAAAACAAGAGGAAATAAAAGTTTTCTACTGATGGAATCAGAATTCAGGTCCAGGTAATTTCTGCTTTTCCAGAAATTCAACCTGATGGTCTGGAAATAGATTACATCAGAAGTTTCAGATGCTTGACATTGCTTGATTACTTGCTTTATGTAGCACAAAGAAAGAGTAATTTATATGCAGAAGATCCTTCTACCATAGAAATTAAGTATGTAAGTGTGTGTGTGTGTGTGTGTGTGTGTGTGTGTGTGTGTGTGTGTGTGTGTGTGTGTGTGTATGTATGTATGTATGTATGTATGTATGTATGTATGTATGTATGTATGTATGTCAATCCCAGCATTTAAATTTTAAGCCATTTCCTCCTGTTCATTCAAGTCCAAAAACTTTTGGCTGTTTTTTCCCCAACCATAAGGCACTTGCTGAATATTTACAGAATGCCTAGATTAGACATGATTGTAGACAAAAATGAAGCCCTACATTGATTATCTACTACTAGTGTCAAAATATAAAGGTTTTTATAGTTTCAAAGTTTTAAACTCTAGCCTTTTTCCCAACTTCTTAATTAACAGCTACCTAGGGCATCTATGATAGCCTTGAATGGGAGTAGTTATTGCATGTTTTTATTGACAATTATCTCTAGTTTGGAATTCTTGCCTTACCTGTTTTAACCTTTCTATATTGGAGGTGACACTTTGATTAATGCAAGATTTTATTAAGTCAAAGAAAAGCTATACCATGGTGGTTCTCAACCTTTTCTTCACCATGGACCCTTTAAATATCTTTTATGGCCACGGACTCCCAAGATTTTACTCAAGATTTAGATCATAATATTTCCTGAAGCTTTTGTGGACCCCCTGTGATGACATTGTGGGGCTCCCAGAAGTCCACAGACCACACATTGAGAATCACTGCTATATTGAATGTCAATAGAGGAAGGAGTTCTCTGTAAAGAAGGGAATCAAATAGTATGAAAAAGCACAATGAAGAAGAATGGTAAAGAAGAGTTGTTGATGACATTTAGCCCCATTAAAATTCAGAATCAGATTTCAGGTGCTTGGTAAAGAAATAGACTCTGAAGCCTGAAGAGAATGAAAGTTAACATTGGGGGACAGAAGATTAGAGAGAAGGTTCTTGAAAGGCAGAAAGAAAAATTGTGGTAGTTGGTGATCCACAATGAGAATCGAAACAAATGTGTTGCGATTAAACCCATCAGCTTTTAAAGTATGTTGTGTGGTTGCTTGCTAGAAGCAAGGATGTGATATAGTTTATAAGGTTTATAAACTGACAGTTAACCCTTTCTATTAAAGCATACAGGGGAAACAATACTGCAGAAATAGCTACAACTATATCACTATGTACTCTGAAGAACAAGATTTTGTATAGAGGAAAAGTATTATTTAGTTGGTATACTAAAGATGGCATGAATTCCATAATAACCGAATGACAGAGTTGGAAGGGACCTTGGAGGTCACCTAGTCCAACCCCCTGCTCGAGCAAGAGATTCTATACCATTTCAGACGAATGGCTGTCTGGTCTCCTCTTGAAAACTCCCAATGATGGGGCATCCACAACTTCTGAAGGCAAGCCATCCCACGGGTTGATTGTTCACATTGTTAGGAAATTTCTCCTTAGTTCTAGGTTGCTTCTTTCCTTGATTAGTTTCTATCCATTGTTTCTTATCTTGCCTTCAGGTGCTTTGGAAAATAAGTTGACCCCCCCCCCCGTCCCATCTTCTTTGAGACAGTCCCTCAAATATTGGAACACTGCTACTCCTAGTCCTTCTTTTGATGATGAGACTAGACCTACCCAGTTCTTGCAACCATTATTCATATTTTTTTAACTTCCAGACCCCTAATCATCTTTGTTGCTCTTCTCTGTATTTTTTCCAGAGCTTGAATGTCTTCATTCCAGGATATAGTTTCCCCCAAAAAGAGCAAAAGCAATAGAAAGGAAGGAGGGACTGCATTTTATGTTTAAAATATTTACATTTGCTTATAAATCCAAGTGAATGAAATTGGCAATAATTTATGAGGCTTCAGGGGTAAAATTTGTGAAGAAACAAATAAAAGCATTACTGTGACTGCTGTGTATTAGGCCCTCCTCAAATTAAGGAAAAGAGATAGAAGATGCTTTCTAAAGCAAATTGCAGATCCTTCACAGAGGCATGAATAAGTGATGAAGACTTTAATTACCTCAGCATCTGCTGGGAAGCAAATTCTGCCAAACATGATCCCTTCAGGAAATTTCTGGCTTGTCTTGCTGAAAACTTTCTCCTTCAAAGGGGAGGGGGAGAGAGAAGGACACAATGACTTGTCATTAACCAATAGGTTAACAGGAAAAGCTTAATCGACAAACTGTAAGGAGCAGGAATGTTGGGAAAGTAAAGTTAAATACAGCTGGACCTTATTTTGGACTCTCAAAATGTGCAATTTTAATAAACTCAGGGCAATGATAAGTAGGATTCCATAAACAAAAGAAATTGATAGGAAAAGCTACTTAGTGTGGGTGGGAATTTCTGAAATTAAAGATATGAAAGCTAGAGTTCCAAGGAGGAAGTAACATACATTGAGACTTGATGTCAACATAACAAGGTAGTCTAGATGGGAAGCCTGACCAAATGAACTTCCCCCTAATTGTACTTTGTCAATGTTACGTTTCGAAATAAGTAGCTGAAACTAGTTGCTGAAGTTCTCACTCAGGTCCGCTATTGAAGCGGGAAAATACTTTAACTTGGTTGGTTGACCGGCTGATAGCCTCCTATAAAAGAAACGCTGTGAGCCAGGCTGATCTTGTTGTTGTTAGAATGAACTAATAAAAGAGCTTTGCTGAAAGTCACTTGGCCTCATTGTTGAAGCCTCGTAAGTCCTCACACTTACGAATGACAGCTTGGCAGCAGCCAGGCACATCTTAGCCAATCAGACGCGCCTGCCGGTTGCCGGGCTGTCATACGCGAGGCTATTGGTTAAACAGTTTGACAGCAGAGTATAAAAGGCTGTCCAACATCGGAGACTCCCCGGTCTACTTACAGTTACTGTTGCAAACCGTTCTTGCTTGAATAAATGGTTACTGTTACCTCAGACGTCTCCGTTCCTTCCTACAACCGATCTAACCGATCTAACACTCATCTCCATTCTCACCCAGAATGTAACAATTAATGTAACCTTTATAATACAGGTGTCAAATTCGATCATGTCACATGACGTATTGCGACATTTTTGCCTTTGTGAAGCTAGGGTGGGCATCACCTACATGTGACCCATCCAGTCCGTGGGCTGCCAGTTTGACAGGCCTGTTTTATAATGTAAGTTTAGCAACAACACCTTGCCAGACTCAAAGTACATTCCTCCCTCATCACCTTTGCAGGCCAAGAAATTAGAGAAGGGTCCCTTCTGAGATGTTTGACCTGTCCATGTTCCTTTTGCAGGCTAAACTGCTGTTCCCCTGGCTGTAGGTCTTTCCCTTGTCTCCCTCGGTCATTCATTCCCACATATCATCACAAGAGCTTCTTTTCACTGGAGGTGTTCATCTGGAAATTAGCCATAATTTTGTGTGGGGCCTTAATGTTGCAGGATTCCTACAATGAACAGGGGGTTGTACTCAGTGCCCTAACCAGCCATTCTGTACCTTTTTCCTGCCCCCAAAGCATCAATTTTCAAAGAAACATAGTTTTTTTAAAAATCTGCATTAGTTTCTATGAAATTTTGTCCATCTTCCTTAGAAATGTGTTACTTTCATTTGATTTTGCTGAAAATTAAAACACTTGTTTGCCTGTTACATATGCCAGACAGTGAGATAAAAGAAGTTTCATTTTATTTTAATTAATATATTTTTTATTTTAATGTTGGTTTAAGATCCAGACGAAACAGGAAAATGTGTGTCTAAGTGCAGGCCATTTTTGACACTCCAGACTTGGTCCCCAAATAACATCCTATGATCAGTTTGCCCACACACCTATTATGTACATAGTACATATCCAGAGGCAGGAAAACAGAAACATAAACAAGATAATTGTATTCCGGTTAAGACATAGGTTTGGGAAATGCAAATTGGATATATTAACATTAAAGTCTAAATTGCATTAATCTCAGTCTGGCACAATATTCAGAGCCTACACACCACTTGACAGAGTGGCATCTGTTCTTTCTCTCCTTCCTGGTTATTTTTTTCCAATTCTCTCTTTTTCTTTCCTTTACCACCTTTTAAAAGCCTTTCTCTCTTCTCTCAATATAATGCTAATGATCCAATAAGAGGCACTATGGTACTTCTTTCATCCTTGATGGAAGTCTCCATTAGCTAGGACCTCTTACTCGAATGCTTCCTGTGCTTAACAACTTCCAATAAGAATGAAACAAGAAACGTGAGCCTCTTATTGGTTACAGCAAGGGTGTCAAGCTCAATTTCATTAAAGGCCACATCAGGGTTATGTTTGACCTTGGGAGAATGGGCATGGCCAGGGTGGGTGTGGCCAGCTTGATGTCACTCATGTCAGGGATGCCTGTGGTGGCTTGAGCACTCTGCCAGAGAAAATAGGCTTCCGGGGTCCATTTTTGGCTGCAATGGTCTCCTACAACCCTCTGCCAGCGAAAACAGAGCTCATGCAACCCTCCCAAGATCCATTTTCAACGGCAGAGGCCAGTTCTTCGCTGTTTCATTTTATGTGAGATGTTCTAAATTTTGAGTAAATTTATATTATGGCAATTCATTACATCATCCTAAATTCATCCAGTAACAATACATCTTTATAAAATTCTTTACCTAACCATTGATAAGTCCCATGTTTTATAAAATTGTTTATCTTTGGTTACAAAACTTTTGTGCATCCTCTCCATAGTCCTCACCATGTATACCCATATATTCAGTTTCTCTCAAAATTCAAACAATTTCAGAGTTTCTGACAGCCAAAGTATAAAATTCTATGGGGACAATCATTAAAAGGTTGGTATACTAGCTCATCCTCCATTCCACTTATGACTTTTCCTTCTTTGCCATTGCTAATTGACCTTCCACCACTTGAATATAAGTGATATGAAAGCAATATATTTTCCCAAATTGTGACTTTTGACCTCATTGCCATGTTGGTGTGCTGCTAATTTCAAAAGTATAGAGCTACTACTGGATAACAGAATTCTCACAACACAATTACCTTGGCTATTAATTCAATCCATTTTCTGGAATTGTGCAAGACATTGGATCATAAGAAGCCCATGACATGCTAAGCCACAAGGAAATAGCATCCCCTAGATTGGGAATTAGCCTAATTAAGCATGTTGTGTGAGTGCTACCTATGTTCCTTGAGTACTATTCTCAGCCAGGCTGGGAATTCGTGACTTTTGCCCATGATGAAGAAGTAAAAATAAATTTTGGTTTTAGAACCTAAAGAAAGCAGTGTTTTCATTCTCCAAAAGTAATCTGAAACTCCATCATTGATGAAAGCATTCAATCCATAATCTTCCATTTTAGACAGCCCTCCACCTGCAGACCTTATGGTGGACTTATTTTGGAGATATTCTTATATCATTGCATGTTCTTTTTTTTTTCTTCCTGATGTTTTCCAGAAGTGGAAGGTCTGTTTTTCTGGGGGAAGAGAAAACCAACTTATTGTTTATCAGTTGTTGTGACAGGAATTGACCAATTGGATTGTCACAAGAGCTTGACATAGTCGACTAGACAGAGTGATTGGCTCAAAGTCGCCCAGCCAGCTTCATGACTAAGGTGGGATTAGAACTGGTTTCTAGCTTGGTGCCTTAACCACTTAGACAAAGCTACCTCAAATTATATTATCCCATATTACATAAATAAATATAGTTTCATGATATACTCTTATTACATTTTTTTAACAGACTAACAAAACTGTGGTTGCTCTTTATCTGTTTATAGAGACTTTTGGAAGGGAAGAATAGTCATGTGCACAAAGCACACTGTAAAATAAAAAGGTTACAGAAATAAGGACCTGATTGCCTAACTCTTAAATTATGCATATTTTACAACATTTCACTTAACAATCTAAGCAGTAACCCTTAAGATTTTTTTGTTTGTTTGTTTATTAAGTTGGAACAAAATGTGCTGTAATCCTGTTTCTCTCCTTCGGCGAGTATCATTTCTTGCTATTGGCTGGTTGATCGCTTTTTGAGCACCATGTACTTTGCTTCAAGCCCAGTTGCCTTTGTAAACAACTGGTATTGTGTAGAACAATTTCAGGAAATGTAAGTGGAAACAAGAAGTCTTTTCAAGGACTGTGGTGCATTTCAAAGGGCACCACAATATGAATAACACTTAGGGAACATTTCTATTCATTTGCTGAGGATGTTAAGTTTGTTCAAGGTAAATACAAGGACTGCTTTACCAATATGTTCATAGTTTATATAAAAAGACATTCTTCCTATTTGGTTTTTTTCCCTTCACCCCATCAATAAAATCTCTTCTATTCTCATGATAGAAATAAAACAGACAAAAATTATCAGTAGCTTCCTAGTCTAGGTTCTTGAACAGTACTTGGTAGTGGTGGGATTCAAAAATTTTTTGCTACCTGTTCTGTGGGCGTGGCTTGGGGGGGGCGTGGCAGAGGAAGGTTACTGCAAAATCCCCATTCCCTCCCAATCAGCTAAGGACTTGAGATGCAGAGAATAGATGGGGGAGGGCCCACTCAGAGGTGGTATTTACTGGTTCTCCGAACTACTCAAAATTTCTGCTACCGGTTCTCCAGAACTGGTCAGAACCTGCTGAATACCACCTCTGCTACTTGGACATGAAAGAACCAATGAAAATGTTTGATTGGGAACAAACAGCAACCCCACTGTATCACCTCCCAAATCAAATATAATAATAAAATGTTAAAAACTGCTACCTTTTCATGGCAGCCCAAATGTTTCACATTGGTTAATACTATAGTGTCAAATTCATGGCCCGCAGGTCAGATGCATCACATGCTGGCCACGCCCACCCCTTTTTTAGCAAAGGGGAGAAGTCACTATACGTCACGTGACAACAACATGATGATGTGAGTTTGACACCCCTGGCTTAGTACAATGGGAGAAGAAATTTGGCAGGGGAAATTCTGCCAGCACTGCAGTGAGTAGCACTTGATGACTTTTTGGTTGTGTCAGTTTTAATATATAACAGAATTCCAACCTTTAGAATTTTACTTCCTGTTTGGATTTTATCAGAATGATATCTGGTTGCATTCTGGAGATTGAGCAGCATTTACATTTACTAAAGAAGTCCATTTGAGGGGTATCTCTCTAGGTTGTTGTTTTTAATTCTCCAAGGATTTTGTTCCTTTATTAGCCATGCTCTGTTATGGTATGACATATTTGATGTAACTTTGCTGCTTGAAATAGTAGGGCAGGGCAAGATCACTTCACTTTACTATGCAAAGTCAGCTTTGCCACAGAGAGCATACAGTTCTCCCTAGTGAGAAATTGAGGCAACCAATTCCCTTCTTCAGGACATTCTATAGTTCTCAAAGATACCCTTGCAGAGAAAGTTTTTCTGGTGCTTCCAGTAGGATGTCCAGGATTTCCTGAGGTCTATTCAAATACAGCTGCTCAAAGCACAGAAGCAAAATTTCCCTTCAATGCTTTGCATAGACTTCCTGAATCAACCCAGCAATTGGTTTCAGACTCACTAAGCCAAAACCAAACAATCTGCATTATGGTCTAACTAATGATGCTTCTGCAGTTTGAGGGCAACAGGAAGCTTTATGTGGCATGTCAAGACCTACCCTCCTTGGTAGTTTTATAAAAGGAAATGGGTCTCTGAAGTGACTTCAAGACTTAATGTGCTCATTTTGCTTCTTAACTGCTCTCCCAACAGAATTTCCATTCCTGTTCAATCTGAGGATCTTATAGACCAGGATGGCGAACCTATGGCATGCATGCCACAGGTGGCACCCAAAACCATTTGTCAGAGCACACAAGGCATTGCCCTGTCAGCTGGCTAGTGTGCATATGTGCGCTGGCCAGCTAAGTTCAGCCTTTTTTAAAGGCATTTTTCGCCCTCCCCAGAGGCTTGAAAGGAGCCTGGGGAGGGTGAAAAGAACCTCCCCCTTAAACACACACCCAAGGCCCTCTGGAGGCTTCAGGAGCTTCCCTGAAGCCTCTGGAGCACAAAAAAACGGCCCTATGGGCAAACCAGAAGTTCAGGAATGGACTTCCGGTTTGCTCGTAGGGTCGGTTTAAGTCCTCCGGAGGCTTCAGGGACCTTCAGGAGGCTTCTCTGAATCCTCCGGAGGACTAAAAATGACCCTACGAGCAAACCGGAAGTCACTAGTAGAAGTTCCCGTCCATCATTTTGAATAACTGTCTAATAGTAGGAACCAGGCTGGTAATGTTTATAAGAAAGGAGTTCAGTTGTTAGTGTTGAGTGTATGGTTTCAATTGGATCATGGATGTCTGTTCCTAGATGGGGAGAGGGTGGAATCTCAGTAGGGCTTGGGAATGTAAATTATAGTCTTGCTACATGGGGAGAGCATGGCAAGGATTGCACAATGTTTACGTGTTGTTTGGTTGGTAGTAGCTGGATATCTGAGACTAAGTTTATCCAATGCTAAGGTCTGTGTGGACTCTTCTTTCAGATTTAATTGCGCTTGGGTAAGAGTATTTATTAAAGGTTACCTTATGATGGAAATAGCAGAAAAGTTAACTGTATTTCACACTCACTGCATCTATAGATTTCTAGCAGATAACTGTGTTTAAGGTACCAATCCTTTCTCTATAGGGAGGGGCCAGCGAAACATCTGTGGGGGCTCTGCAAGGCATATGTCAGATGCAATCACTTGGACCCATTCTGAATTGGACTGTGGCTGAATAAGTCCTTTGGAACTGACTGATGCACTGCATAGTCATCTGAGAAGAGTTTGTGTCTGTTGGTCTTCAGGAAGTAGACAGGATCCTTACAACTATAAATGAGACCATTTGTGTATTAAATTCATGTCCCTGCTGGTTGGCCAAGGCCTCTGGGCAGAGGATGTGTAGTTGTATCCAAGTGATGGTGAATGCATCCTTGAAGGGGAAGTGACTGATTTTGCTAGCTCCTAAATGGGCAGTGGTCCATCTCTTTCTAAATAAACCATGCCCATATCCAGCATGGCTGGATAATTTTTGTCAGGTTTCCAACTGTTCCTTCCTAGGGAAAGTTTTTAGGGAGGTGATCAGTTTATAGCTTCAGAGAGCCCTAATGGGAATTGATTATTTGGCCTCTTTTCATTTCAATTTCAGCATGGGTATAGTGATAGCTGAAGGGATGCAGTGGCTCAGTGGCTGACCTTGTTGATCGGTTTGAATCCCTAGCACTGTTGATCGGTTTGAATCCCTAGCACTGCATAACACTTGTCTCAGCTTCTGCCAACCTAGCAGTTCAAAAGCATGTAAAATGCAAGTAGAAAAATAGGGACCACCTTTGGTGAGAAGGTAACAGTGTTCTGTGCGCCTTCAGCATTTAGTCACCTGGCCACATGACCATGGAGACATCTTCAGACAGGGCTGGCTCTTCGGCTTTGAAACGGAGATGAGCACTGCCCCTAGAATCAGGAATGACTAGCACATATGTGCAAGGGAAATCTTTACCTTTTATAGAGATAGTATTCATTACATTTGTGTGGCAGGACTAAGATGAGGCTGGTGCACCCATCCTTACCATTTTTAATTTCTCTGCAGTTCCATCTTAAGAGGGTTGGGAGCAGAAGATACGGTCTTATGGTAATTCTCTTTCTTCTAAAGTTGGTTCCATTAAGTGTTAGTAAGTTTTTTCAGATATCCCTGTTCTCTCCTATTCAACATATATGTCAAATTGTTAGGTGAGATTATCAATCAACATGTGGTTAAATACCATCAGTATGCTTCAAACATTGACTCAAGCTTTGTCCATTTCATATATGGACTATTGTAATGTGGTCTATATTGTGCTGTCTGGAAAAATCACTTAAAATCTATAACTGATCCAAAATGCAGTGGCACAGGCCATTGAGCCATGGTGGTGCAATGGTTAGAATGCAGTACTGCAGGCTGTCACTATTCACTGCAGGAATTTGATTCTGACCAGCTCAAGGTTGACTCAGCCTTCCATCCTTCCGATATTGGTAAAATGAGCACCCAGATTGTTGGAGGCAATATGCTGACTCTGCAAACTGCTTAGAGAGGGCTGTAAAGCACTGTGAAACGGTATATAAGTCTAAGTGCTATTGCTATTAGGAGCATGTCATGTCATGGCCATGTAACATGAGCTCCACTGGTTACCAGTGGGTTTTCAGGCACAATATCCAAAGTACTGATAACCATAAAATCCTTCATGGCATAAGATCACTTATGTAAAGGACTGCCTGTCTTCGGTAGTTTGTAACCAGTGTGTACCTCCATCAGAGTTGCCATAAAGGTTTATAAAGGTCTGATATTATGAGAGATTAGCACTGGTTGTATTATGGCTTTTGTTCCCTTCTTGGTGATGGCAGTTATATGTTATGTTAGTTATGTTATGTTATGTTATGTTATGTTATGTTATGTTATGTTATGTTATGTTATGTTATGTTATGTTATGTTATGTTATGTTATGTTATGTTATGTTATGTTATGTTATGTCTTAATCCTGCCCAGTGCCCAGAGTCACAACAGGTCAGTTAAATGGCCATACGCCTTGATAAAATATGGAAATAAATGCCATTGGATGGACTGTGCTTTGTGTTTTCTATGTCACCCTGAGACCTGCAACCAGATCAAGTAACTTGCTATTAAATAAATGAATGGAGTATCAGTAAGTTGCAGCTGAAGCTTTGGGGGCTACAGCAGTTGTCTGCTCAAGAGTTTAGTCTCTTCAAGCTGAAGCACCAAAAACGTTTCATCTTCTCCCCACATAGCTACTTTCCTGTTGCCAGAAGACACAAGAGGCATGATTCAAAGTAGATGACTAACTAAGTCTTCGATACCAAAACAGACTTTACAAAAAGCCAGGTTCTAAGGGAAGGCTGGCCCAGCAAACCCATGCATGCAAAGTTCACTGCCCCAGAAGAGTTGCAGTGCCAATCAGCAGGAAAGCAGTTTTAAAAATTCATCAAATTATGAACTCTCCAAGTGAACTTCCTGGGGAAGAGAGACGTGTTGTTCTGTAACGAGGAGCAGAGACCAGCGGCTTTCTTTACAGATGTCTGCAAATCCCAACCCTTGCTAGGAAACAAGCTGTGCACTTTAGAACACACATTGTAGATTGGACCAATAGTGAGAAAATATGTGCTCTGGATTTAATTTACCCCGTTATTAAAAACACTCTTTGGCAGAGAAAATATGCCAATATAAAAGAGATTCGGGATTAATATTAATGAAACAGCATCCTGGTGAGTCTAGCAACATGCTTGAATGCATAGCTACAATAATAGTAACAGCACTAATGCACACTTCCAAACACCAAGCGATAGATAAGACATAGTTTAGTACTCTTTTGTTTAGAGGGTTCTTCCCATTATACTGAGATTAATTTTAGTTCTTCCTCTCTACCCGGAAATTTTAGCAACAAGCAGCATTTTTAGATTTTGGAAAGGGATCAGGGATAATGGCCGAGCAGATAAGAAGGGAATGGGCACAAGGAACTACACAGATTACTTGGGCCAAGGCTGATCAACTGGAACGTAAGTGCTGTATCTGACCACCTTCCTGGTTTTTTTTTCAGGATCTCAAGCTCTATAGAGTTTGGCTATAGAAGAATGTTAACCTACACTCTTCTATAACACAACAAATGCAAAATGCACTCTAGAGAACAATGTTCCTATTTCTTTCTCAAGGGCAAACCTAGCAAGTTATTCCACCTGAGGAACCTGCAAGCTACTTAGGAACACAACTATGCCAGCTCTTATGGTCCTGGGGGACTTCAACTTGCCTACGCTCGGTGAACACTCTGATGGGGCGCGGGAGTTCATGGCTTCCATGACAGCCATGGGCTTGACCCAGATAATTCGGGGCCCTACCCACTCAGCGGGTCACACGCTCGACCTCGTATTTCTCTCGGAGCAGTGGAGTTGTGATCTTGGTCTGAGGGGTAATGAGATCATACCCCTGTCGTGGTCAGACCACTGACTACTGAGGCTTGACTTCCGGAGACCAAACCCCCACTGTAGGGAGGAGGAACCGACCAAGTGGTTCCGCCCCAAGCGACTTATGGACCCCTTGAGGTTCCAGACGGAGCTTGGGGTTATTCCTGACACTCTCGCCCACAATCCGGTAGAAACTCTGGTTGCTGCCTGGCACTCGGCAGCATCGGAGTCCCTTGACCGGATTGCGCCACTACGGCCACTCCGAGGTGGTGGATCCCGGAGGCCTCCTTGGTTCACCGAGGAGCTCCAGGAGAGGAAACGCCGAAGGAGACGCCTAGAGCACCTGTGGAGGTCCGATAGATCCGAATCGAACCGAGCACTTTTAACAACCTGCACCAAGGAATACATCAGGGCACTTAGGGCAACAAAAAGAGCATACATTGCCTCCTTGGTTGCGTCCGCCGAGTCCCGTCCAGCCGCCCTGTTTAGGATAACCCGTTCCCTCTTAAATAAGAGGGATACGGGGGACCCCTTGCAGGGTAGGGCTGAAGACTATGCCCAGTTCTTGGCGGACAAAGTTGCTCGGTTTCGGTCGGATCTGGACTCCACCCTTGCAGACCCAGCCGAGGCACGAGTGGACAACTTGGTAGACCAGCGCTGGGTTGAGTTTCAGGACGTTACCCCCGGGGACGTGGACAAGGCCATGAGGGCTGTGAGTGCCTCCACCTGTGTACTGGACCCGTGTCCCTCCTGGCTGGTAGCTAACAGCAGGGAGGTGACATGGAGCTGGATCCAAGCGGTTATTACCGCCTCGCTTCAGGAGGGGCACTTCCCCGCCACACTTAAAACGGCGGTGGTGAGACCCCTCCTGAAGAAACCATCTCTGGATCCAGCTGTACTTAACAACTATCATCCAGTCTCCAACCTCCCGTTTATTGGGAAGGTTGTTGAGAAGGTGGTGGCCTACCAGCTTCAGCGGTCCTTGGAGGAAGCCGATTATCTGGACCCCTTCCAGTCCGGCTTCAGACCTGGTTACAGCACAGAAACCGCTTTGGTCGCATTGACCGATGATCTCTGGAGAGCCAGGGATGGAGGTCATCCCTCCATCTTGGTTCTTCTTGACCTCTCAGCGGCTTTCGATACCATCGACCATGGTATCCTTCTGCGACGACTGCCGGAGGTGGGGGTGGGAGGCACTGTTTTGCAGTGGTTCTCCTCCTACCTCTCGGACAGGTCGCAGTCGGTGTTGGTCGGGGGACAGAGATCGACCATGAGGCCCCTAATATATGGGGTGCCGCAGGGGTCGGTCCTGTCCCCCGTACTATTTAACATCTACATGAAACCGCTGGGCGAGATCATTCGGAGGCACGGGATAAGATACCATCAATATGCGGACGATACACAGCTGTATCTGTCCGCCCCGTGCCAACTCAATGAAGCGGTGGGCGTGATGAACCAGGGTCTTGAGGCCGTTAGAGACTGGATGCGGGCTAACAAGCTTGTACTCAACCCAGAAAAGACCGAGTGGCTGTTGTGTTTCCCTCCCAACAATTTGGCTAGCATTCCATCACTCAGGCTGGGGGGCCAAATTTTACACCCCTCAGACAGGGTTCGCAACTTGGGAGTCCTCCTGGATCCACAGCTGACCTTTGATCACCACCTGTCGGCTGTGACCAGGGGGGCATTCGCCCAGGTTCGCCTGGTGCGCCAGTTGCGACCCTACCTGAATCGGGAGGCACTCACAACAGTCACTCGTGCCCTCGTGACCTCTAGGCTGGAATACTGCAACGTGCTCTACATGGGTCTGCCCTTGAAGAGCATCCGGCGACTTCAGCTAGTCCAGAATGCGGCCGCGCGAGTGATTGTGGGTGCACCTCGGTCCACCCACATAACACCTATCCTCCGCGAGCTGCACTGGCTACCTGTTGATCTCCGTGTGCGCTTCAAGGTGCTTCTTACCACCTATAAAGCCCTCCATGGTAGTGGATCTGGGTACTTGGGAGACCGCCTCCTGCCGATTACCTCCTCGAGACCGATTAGATCTCATGGATTAGGCCTCCTCCGAGTGCCATCTGCCAGCCAGTGCCGGCTGGCCACTACGCGGAGGAGAGCCTTTTCAGTGGTAGCTCCGACCCTCTGGAACGAGCTCCCCGTGGGGATCAGTACCCTCACCACCCTTCAGACCTTCCGCGCAGCCCTCAAGAACTGGCTATCCTGCCAGGCCTGGGGGTAGAGATTGATCTGCCCCCACCCGAATGTTGGATGAATGTTGTTTACTTTTTAATTATATGTAATGTTATATGTTATTGTCTGTATCCCCCTTCCTATGAGTTGTTAGCCGCCCTGAGTCCCCTCAGGGAAAAGGGCGGCCTATAAATAAACCTATTCAATTCAATTCAATTCAGCTCTGAAAAGAAGGAAGTCTGCACCTGGAGAAAAAAATACTTTTCAGGAGAAATTCATAATGTGAGGGGTCCCATTTCAGTACACAAAGCGAAGAACTAGAGGGCATGTTAGCCACTGATTCACATGTATTAAAAACAGAAAGTATTTTGGCCCCTGAAAGACTAACTTACTCTCTCACAAGGCTTAGCTTCTCCACATACACTTTCTCAGTTTCCATTCCATTCTTACAGTATCTAGAAACTGATGTTTTTAGTCCAAAAGGCTAACAAATCATTCATGCATTTTGAGGAAAATTCAGGGACAAATCCACAATCATAAATCCAATGTTACTGAAGCATGTTTCAAAGCCCCCTCTTCTTGTCATTTTAGATCCTGTGATTTCTACCAAAGTCCAATTATGTATTTGCTGCTAAATATTTTTTAAGCAATCAAAAGAGGAAAGGCTGAGTGAACCAGTTGTAGGCATCAGGTTTCATGGTCTTTCACAGTCTGCACCATTGACTGTATTTTAGTTGTTTCACATAATATTAAAGATGACAGTAAGCCAGTGTGATATCAATCAATAAACCTGGTGCTTCTAATAAACTCATTGTCAGGGGAAACTCAGAAAACCAACTTCGGTGTTCTTTGGTCCAGCAAAATATCACAGTTTCACATTTTCATTACAGACTCCCTATGGCTTCCCATTATATGTTTTTAGATACATCTCATGCCTGACTACTGAGACAGAATGAACTTCTTTGGATTTTATATTTTAGAAAGCACCGCATGTCACATTTACATACTTACTCTGTTGCTTTGGGAAAGATCTGGCCCAGTCCAACAAAGCTTTTAAATATTCTTTCTTTTTTTATTTGCTTTAAAAATTCATAACCCATTGCTTTCAACTTACTTGAGACACAAGTGGTCAGCCATCACAGTGCTAACTTTTCAAGAAACTGAAATTTAATGGTTATTTTCTGCTCTAGTCAAAACCAAGTACCAGCCTAACCTGATTACAAGGTGAAGCAAGGAGAAAATATTTTATGCCCTAAGCAAAGATGCATGATTTCATCTGCATGATGCAAACCTAAATAGACTTATGCATGAAGATCCAGTTGCACAGAAGAAAAATTTCCTCAGAGATAAATGTTTGAACGAATTAGCAATAGCACTTAGACTTACATTCCACTTCATAGTGCTTTTATAGCCTTCTCTAAGTGGTTTACAGAATCAGCATATTGCCCCAACAATCTGGGTCCTCATTTTATCCACCTCGGAAGGATGGAAACTGAGTCATCCTTGAGCCGGTGAGAATCAAACTGCTGGCAGTCAGCAGAATTAGCCTGCAATACTGCATTCTAACCACTGTGCCACCATGGCTCCATTAATAAGAATTTTCTTCCAATTAATACTGAATCTTCTGTATTTGAACAATCAACAAAATTAGATAGCTTCTATTTAGGTGACAAAAATCAAAATACAAAAACTATGAAAAATGTTAAAATGCTAGGGTCAAATACTTTTTCTATAGAATGCAATAGAGTATACTGTATACCCATATCTTGATTCTTACATTTTAGCATTTTGATAAGGATAGTGTTTGAATCTGGTTAAAATATTATTTGAAATATTTGTTAATGAACTCCAGAAGTAGCAGCAAGTGGTATACATCTCGATCAAGTATATATGTTCAAATTATTTCACTGAAAGCAGAGATGACCTTTCATAAACATTGTTTGTTAAGAGTTTCTTTTCCTTAGAAATTCATGCCATTAATTCGTCTCCAAAAACACAAATTAGTACTAATTGTGTTTTATTTTCTAGGGGAAAAAAGCATACAGCTAAGTGGTCTTTTTTGTTTTTGGATTATCATCTTGAATCCTTAATATCTGTCCTTAGTATGATTCATGGTTTGATAGAAGTTGCTAAGGAATATAAACTGGTCTTGTTTTCAAGTTACATGTCCAGTATATCTTGAATTTTTATTTTGACATCAGTTCAGAAAAATTTAGACCAATTAATGTTTTACCCCCAAAAGCTTCAAAGCTATTTTAATATATTTTTTTGTAATTTGGTGGAACATACAAATTTTTTTTAATATTCTAGATGTCAATTGTACATTTGGTAACTGGAGCCAACAGATTTCAGATAAGGCCAGATGTTTCTTTTTACTATCCATTCATTTCTTCTTTTTTGTGATTTTCAACAGTTGTCAATTCATATGTGCTTTCAATGTTAAGATGTTTACCCAAGCCTGTTATATTTTCTTCCCTAATGGCAGTCACCTCTTTCCATTTGTCTTCTAGCTTATTGTAAGCCCATGGTTCTTTTTATTCTACATTTCAGTCTATTCAAGAATGCTTCTTTAAAATAAAACTTTATTTATGGCTTCCAGCTCTAAAATAATATGCCCTCTATTTTAAAAAGCATAGTATGCCTAATGGCCAGAAGGAAAAAATGAGCATTCCCCAAAAAACTTACCTATGTATAGCCCAAAGTGACTGATAATGTCCACATGTAAATTGTGCACACAATATCCATATCCAGATAACATTTTAGCCAATGTCTAATCCAGACTGATTGGTGAGAAACACCCTGCTCCCTTGCCCAGAAGTGGACCTTGTGGTTGTATGTAGCTCTCTTCACTATTTTCTTCCTTCCTTTCCATATGCAGCTAAGCCAATAGTGCCATAGGGAATTCTAAACCTGTTCAACCATATATGCCAACACTCCCCTTTATATTTTGTGTTCAGTGCTTGATGATTTGGGATGCAGTCAGCAGGAGTCCTGAGGCTTCAATTGTTATGCAAAGCTCCATTCCTCCGTCTCTGCATTCTGAAAATGTCGGCAGCAAATCCATTCTGGCTTCATACTGGAAGCTTGAATTGGTCTTAGTATTCTGCTCGCTGTGAGATCCTTTGGATCAGATCTTTCAACCTGGTAGATGTGCTGATTTGCATCCCCTCCCACATCACTAGTGGGATGAACAAGCCATGGTGGCAAGGGATGGCAGGAGTTAAACCCAAGTCTGTGAAGAGCATCATGATCTGGAAAGATGATTCTGATATAAGAGCGAACCACACAGTGTTTTCCCTCTCTGCCTTCTCTCTTAGCTCATTCAGCATTCAGTGTGATTTTCAACAGTGACCTGGAAAAAAACCACCTTGTTTTTATGGTGTGGTGACTTTATTAAGAAATAGTTGTGGAGATGCACATTAGTCTGAAGTGCTGCAAAAAAGAACAGTTCCTCTTAAATATTCATAGCCAATTTATGAAAGAAGAGGCTAGAATTGCTGCATGACTGCCAATGGCTTTGATTAGGAACAAAGCCAAACTCTCGGCCTCTTTCTCAAAGCAGATTAACACCTGTTCATCACCACACAAAAGATATGACAGGGCTTAATAGTAAATATCAGGACATCTCTGTTGTAAAACTCCATTTCCTAATGGAGTGAGGCTTCCTTTCTATGCAGGCCAAAGCATCCATAGGGATTATTTAAAGAATAGAAAAGAGCATTAACATGCACACGTTTCTAAAGGAACCCTTTGTGGATTTTTAATAAGGCTGCTTTCTTGGTGGCTGAGCCAAATGAATGACTTTTGCTATATTTTTGCAGTAGTTTCACTCCTAGGTGGAAGGAATATTCTCTTTTTGTTCTGGTTATATGCAGGTGGGGAGGATAAAAATAAGATAAACTATTCAGAACAAAATGCCACAACCTTGTCCCAGTTCTAACTAGCTAGTCATCTTATTGCAATCCATTCCCAATGTACAGACAACAGGCATCCACAGTAGAAAGAGAGATATCAAAAAAATGAAGATTGCAAATGCAACTAGCCCCTTTTTATATAAGATTAACAAAACAAGAAACGTGGCTTGTTTGGGCATCATATATCATGCAGCCATGGACAATTTCTTGACTTTTTTGACCTCTCATCATGGAAATCTTGTTCATGGAAATCTTGTTCATGTTCTCCCTCTCATCTCCAAGGTTCCCAGGACAAGTCCCATGATTCTTATTTTTTGGGGGGGGGGGATAAATAATGTGCATTTCTATCTCTTAACTTTGACATTTAGTATTGATGAAAGTAACCAATTACTGATGGATCTTGCAGTTTAATTGCAAAGAATCATTGGTTCCATATGGACATTGTGCTAATACAGCCCCCCTTTGTCCATTCCTTTCCAGATGTGTTCAGATTGTATTTCCCTAATGAGTAAGACTGTGCTTCATTAAGGTTTATTGTTAACTGAATGAAGTTCAGTAAGCCACTACCTTCCAAGTACATCATAACTGCCGAAACCAGACCAATGTATTTTAATTTAAACAAAACTGTTAATCTAACAAAACTGTTAGCACTGTGACCTGCATATACGTTTATCTGTGCTTTATAGAAACAAGCCAATTGAAGATTAGATTGGTTTACTAAATCTTAAGCAAGAGAACTAACCACACTTCCTCCAGGTTCAGACATGCCAGTAAATTACAGCAATTAATTAATTAAACGTAAAAATAAGTTTCCACTACAATGCCACCACACATCTACAATTAGATTGGGATCAAATAGGGGTTCATAGAAAGCTCTCCTAAACTGAGTATTATTCTATTAAAATACATCAGGGATTAGATTCATCATCTGAGACCCAAGGCTCCATTTTAATTATATGTAAAGTAAAAGGAATATATTTTGTGTGAGTGTTGTCCATATTGAGCGGGTCACACACTTGACCTCGTATTTCTCCTGAAGCAGTGGAGACGTGATCTAGATTTGAGGGGTATTAAGATCTTGCCCTTGTCATGGTCTGATCACTTCCTACTGAGGCTTGACTTTCGGAAACCAATCCCCCACTGTAGGGAAGAGGAACCGATTAGGTGGTTCCGCCCCAGGAGCCTGATGGACCCTATGGGATTTCAGACGGCGCTTGGAGAAATACCTGACGCTCTCGTCCACAGTCCGGTGGAGTCCTTGGTCGCTGCCTGGAATACAGTGGCGGCGCGGACTCTAAACCGGATTGCGCCTTTACGGTCTCTCCGAGACAGCGGATCCAGGAGGGCTCCTTGGTTTACCGAGGAACTCCGGGAGATGAAGCGCCAAAAGAGACATCTAGAGTGCCGCTGGAGGGCCAGTAACTCTGAGTCAGACCGAGCACTGATGAGAGCTTATGTCAAAACCTATCTCGTGGCAATATGGGCGGCGAAATGTGCGCATTTTGCCGCTCTTATTGCGTCTACTGAATCGCGCCCAGGCACCTTGTTTAGAATAATCCGCTCCCTCTTGAAAGGGAGGGAAGCTGATGACCCTTTACAAGGTAGAGCTGAGGAATTTGTTCAGTTTTTAGCGGATAAAGTCGCTCGGATTTGGACGGACCTGGACTCCAATTGCTCGGTGCCAGCCGAGGTACCGGGGAAAGGTCTTGAGCGGAGTTTATGGACTGAGTTTCAACTTGTCGCTCCTTAGGAAGTGGACAAGGCCATGGGAGCAGTGAGTGCCTCCACTTGTATACTGTACCCGTGCGCCTCCTGGCTGGCCTCGACCAGCAGGGAGGTGACACGCGGCTGGATCCAGACGATAGTTAACACCTCTCTCCGGGAGGGGTCCTTCCCGCTCCTCCTAAAGGAAGCGGTGGTGAGACCCCTCCTGAAGAAACCGTCTCTGGATTCAGCCATCTTGAGTAACTATTGTCCAGTCTCCAACCTCCCCTTTGTAGGGAAGGTTGTTGAGAAAGTGGTGGCCTTTCAACTCTGGCGGTCCTTGGATGAAACCGATTATCTGGATTCCTTTCAGTCTGGATTCAGGCCTGGCTACAGCACAGAAACTGCTTTGGTCATGCTGATCGATGATCTATGGAGAGTCAGGGATAGGGGCCACGCCTCTATCCTAGTGCTCCTTGACCTCTTAGCGGCCTTTGGTACCTTCGACCATGGTATCCTTCTGCGACAGTTGCGGGAGGTGGGAGTGGGAAGCACCGTTCTTCGGTGGTTCTCCTCCTACCTCTCGGACAGGTCGCAGTCGGTGTTGGTCGGCGAGCAGAGATCGACCCCTAGGCCCCTCAAGTATGGGGTGCCACAGGGTTCGGTCCTGTCCCCCCTCCTATTTAACATCTACATGAAGCCACTGGATGAGATCATACGATGGCACGGGATCAAATACCATCAATACGCGGACAATACACAGTTGTATCTGTCCGCCCCGTGCCAACTCAGTGAAGCAGTTGAAGTGATGTGCCAGTGCCTGGAGGCTGTCAGGGTCTGGATGGGAACGAACAAGCTTGCGCTCAATCCCGACAAGACCGAGTGGCTATTGATGCTCCCTCCCAGGGATGGTCCAGCTATTCCATCTCTCAGCCTGGGGGGTGAAATTATACGCCCCTCAGAAAGGGTTCGCAATTTGGGAATCCTCCTGGACCCGCAGCTGACTTTAGAACACCATTTGTCGGCTTGCCCAGGTTCGCCTGGTGCACCAATTGCGACCCTATCTGGACCGGGAGGCCCTTTGAATAGTCACTCACGCCCTCGTGACCTCAAGACTGGACTACTATAACACTCTCTACATGGGGCTGCCCTTGAAGAGTATTCGGAGACTTCAGCTTGTCCAGAATGCAGCCGCATGAGCGATTGTGGGTGCACCTCAGTACACCCACATCACACCTATCCTCCGTGAGCTGCACTGGCTGCCCGTTGGTCTCCGGACACGCTTCAAGGTGCTAGTCATTACTTTTAAAGCCCTACATGGTATCGGACCTGGGTACTTGAGAGACCTCCTCCTGTCAATTACCTCCCAAAGACCTATCAGATCCCACAGACTAGGCCTCCTCCAAATTCCATCTGCCGGCCAGTGTCGACTGGCAACTCCTCGGGGGAGGGCCTTCTCTGTGGCTGCTCCGGCCCTCTAGAACTATCTCCCCATTGATATCCGGACCCTCACTACCCTTCCAGCTTACCGCAAAGCACTTAAGACCTGGCTGTTCCGGCAGGCCTGGGGCTGTTGAATTTTCCAGCCCCATCCGAGGTTATGACTGTTGTGGTTTTTAAATGTGTTTGTCTTTTTATTTTTATTCTGTATCCCCCTCCCTTTTTGATTGTTAGCCACCCTGAGTCTCTCGGGAAAAGGGCGGCATACAAACTGAATCAATCAATCAATCAATTTATTGAAGAAGTTATGATCTCTCCTTTAGAGTTATGTTCAAACAAAGCCAGTATTTAAAATTCCACTTTCTGCTAATGAAATATATTGAATTATTTCCTTAGCATTTGTAGGGGGAGGGTGTAAATGTGTATTAAGATTGAGCTTCTTATTTTTGAAGACATTTGTGTTGTTCTTTTTCAAGCAATTAGTGCATAACTTCCCTCCCTTCGTTCCTCTTTCTCCTTGATTACCATCCAAAATTAATTGAAACCAATAGAGAAATTTTGATTTCAGAAATGTTATGATAGTAGTTACGTTTTGAGTGTATGTCTGTGTGCGCGTGTGAGCACGCATGCGTGTGTTTTAATTTCTAGACCCATCTGTACAATGCTGTACTTTCTAAAACTGGAGATTTAAATTAACAGTAATCACTCATGGGATAAGACTGACAACATTATAGCTTATTATATTAATCATTGTTATACATGGAAGGCTGAACTTAATTATGAATACACTATCATGGAAATAGAAGAGGCCCAAAGATACACCAGGGGAAGGGTTATAGATAACAGAAAATGTGCTCCTATAAAGAAAGATTGTGAAGGCAGGAGCTTTTTAATTTGGGGGAGAAATGATTAAATGAAGCCTTGATAGAAAAGCAACTGAAAGGAAATGATTGGCATACGGAAGAGTAAGGAATGCACTTGGGACAGCACAAACAAGGGCATTTCAATTCTGCATAATTGTTACTCCTCATCATTGCTGAGTTGAAATTGGCACAATAATCAGCTGTTGCTTTCCTTGGCTCAGCAGGGAAGCCCACCCAAGTTGACTCCAGGTCAACACTTGTGGAGTTGTTAAGAAAATCACAGTACGACAGTGCTGGTGAACTGAAGAACATTTAATGGAGAAATTCTCACTTCCTATATTAAGAGGTTGCTGCATTTTTTTAGAAGTCTTTTTGGTCCCTCTCTGCACAAAATCTCCAGCTTTAAATCCTACATATAACAGAAGAAAAATGACCGTGCAACTACAGTATAACACAACAGTTATCAGGTCTAGTCCTTGGAGAACCACAGGAAGAACAACCAAGCCTGTGTCACAGCACCAGTGACCTGTTCCAACAGTTTGAAAGAGACAGTCCTTTGGAGGCAAATCCTGATTAGGATATCTTTTTTCTGAGGGAAAAGAGTGAGATCATTTTCTCTCCCATATCTTTATTGGGGAGGGGAGGACTCAAAGGTGGCAACAGAGGAGATGAAAATTGATCTTAGATCTTGAGGCTTTGTGGACTTACCAGGAGCTCCCCTGACATTGGCCTACTTTCTGTTCATAAACGCTGGGAGTGTTTTGAAGCTTTTCAAATAGAGCATCCCATGGAAGGCATCTCAAATCAAAACAGGAACCTCGTGCTTTTAATTCAGATGGTGAAGAAATTCTCTGTAGTCTTTTAAAGCACTTTGTAGATGTGATGACCTTCCTGTTTCGTGAATTGTGGCCAATGCTAAATCAACCCACGTTATCACGTTACAATTATTAGAATTGTTAATAACAATACAGTATATAATGGTTGAACTTGATCTTCATACATGGGGAATACTTGGGATATTGAAAAAATATTCTAGATTCACATGTTACTGGTTAATATTTAATAATCTGATTAAATTGTCTACCTATCAGAGTTCTTTTGGGATAACAAAGCTAATAGAGTTCTGGTCTTCATTTCCTTTCTCAGCTTTCAACAGCTTTAATGGCTACAAGCTCTGATGTTGCTCTCTCTTATGCTAATGACATGATATAATTTTGGGCTGGTAGGTCCAACATGAATAAGAGTTCAAATTCAGCTCTCAGCACTTGGATCAAGCCTTATCTTTAAATTCCACGTGATTGAAGCTTGATTGAAGATTATATCCTGAAATGGGTTGAATCAAATTGGTTTGCTCTTGAAATTGAATCATGATCTCTTTGAATCTCAGATTTCTATTTTAAATCAGATTAGAGTTGATTCTCACAAGTTTTCTCAATGCTATTCTGAAAAATACAGACAGTTAATCGAAATCAGATTTCACACTTAATATAAACCGATCACATTAAAAATAAATGGTCTGACACTTCTGAATCCACATTGGTTTGGAATGATTGTATTGCTTGTTCTTATTACCTCTATTTTATACCTGTAGAGATTTAAATCAGGCAAGTGCTTTTGTTTAAATATAACATTTAAAACATCCTAGTTTCCATCAGCAGAATATTGCCAACTAGTAGTATCAAAACATTTTTAAAAAAGAAAGCATACTACCAGTACCACTACCATCTGTGCAGAGGTGGGTTGCTACCAGTTTGCACCAGTTTAGGCGAAACAGTAGTGGAAATCGCAACTGGGTCACCAAACTGGTAGCAATGATAGGCTCGCCACACCCCTGAACCGGTTCCCTGGTCACCTATCCCATTGCCAGCATGTTTTAAAGTCACTTTATAATGTTCTGCGCATGAGCAGAACAATTTATAGGCAACTGCACAAAGCCAAACAATGTGTGGTGGGCGCGCCCACGAGTGAAGCGAGCAGCATGCACGCAAAGAGAGCAGCATGCACGCAAAGCAAACCAGCAGTAATGCCGGCAGCAACCCACTCCTGCCTCTGTGGCAACCATCTGAAATCCCTACAATTCAAAACAAGAATTTATTTCATTATGGTGTCCCTGCACTCCCTCTCTCCCTCTCCCTTTCTCTCCCTTTCTCCCTCTCTCTTTCTCCCCCTCTCCCTCTCTGTCTCTCCCTCTCTCTCTCCTTCCCTCTCTCTCTCCTTCCCTCCCTCTCTCTTCCTCTCTCCCTCTCTTTCTCTCTCTCTCACACACACTTTCATAAGCAGCTGGTATAAGAGGAAGGCTATTATTCAAAGAAAGTGACTGTTTATAAAGACAAGAAAAAGCAGGACATTGACATAATTTGCAACATCTGGCAATATTGTCTGATGTACTAAAATATCACCTTGAAAAAATGCCATATGCCTCCTCTTCCAGCAATGGCACTCAGCACCTTGGAGAGTCAGGATGAGGACATTCATTATAAGATCATAAAAGTCTACTTACATGAACTGATTGTCTCCTTGAGAAGCCTCAGTATGAAGATCAATAGAATAAAGGCCAAGTTCAGAGTGATCAGTTTAATCAGGATGAATGAGGTTGTCTAAATAAGGCATCTGACAAACAAGTATTCACTGTCACTTGATTGTCATCCAAAAATGTTGGAATCCTTGTCAGAGATTGGACTGCACTGTGCTGGCCAGACATTTTGTGTCACTTACCCTCAGGTGGAAGTCAAGCAACTCTCCTAGGTAAAATTGGCCAGCGTACACCTGTCATTGAGTTATCTCTAGTTTGAACTTTTTGACAAGCCTATGTCAACCTACACCTTTGAACAGCCTATAAATGGAAGTAGGTGCTGGTAAATTTTTTCTATTAGAACTAAGCATAGTGAAGTGTTTTTTTTTATTCATTTTTTCAAGCCTTCAGAAAAATTACAGTGGGTGAAACTCCATATGGTATCTCAGTCATTGCATTGTTTCTTTTTTTTTAAGTAAACAGCAAACATATCCCATTCAGTTCAATACCTTGGCTTTAGGGAAGTCCTTAATATTATATAATTTGGAGATGTAGGGGAAAGAAAGCAAGCCCAAATTATCTGATACAAATTTTATGCAGCTGCAAATATGAAATAGATAAGCATTTATACTGGAGAAAATGTCTCTTGTTATAGTTCATTTAGATTAGTTGTTTGATGATTGCATGCTGCCTCTGCTTCAATCATATTGACTTCCAGGAAGATTACACAATAGTGTTAAAATTTAAGTAAATCAAATCTTCATTAGTAGCTTACTTTAAAAATTCAAAAGATCAATATTACCTCCTAAAAAGATCATGTTTATAAAAAAAAGAAAATCCAAGGAAACCAGTTCCAACGGCAACACTATTTAAGTCTGAATGGAAACATGAAAATACTGTAGAGCAGTGATGGTGAAACTTTCGGCACTGAGTGCCCAAACCAGAACGCACCACAGCCCTGGAAACCCACAGACTAGCTGGCTAGTGCGTGCACACGCGCTGGCCACCTGGTCTTCGGGTTTCCAGCAATGTGTATGCATGTCAGCCAACTGGTCTTCACACATGTATACTGGCCAGCTGGTCTTTCCACATGCCAGAGCACTAGAAACCCGAAGACCAGGTGGCCAGCGCACGGATGAGCATTGGCCAGCTGGTCTTTAGATTTCCGGGGCTCTGGCACACTCAAAAATCAGCTGGCCGGTGCACATGCGCACACCAGAATCCCAAAGAGCAGCTGGCAATGCCACACATGCCCACAGAGAGGGCTCTGCATGCCACCTCTGGCACACTTGCCATAGGTTCGCCATCACAGCTGTAGAGCATATTGTGAACGTCATATATGGTATGCTGAAAAGCTAATTTAAAAATACAGAGGTCAAGAATATATAGGTGCATTTTTTATATTCCCAAAACTGTTCTGGTATCTACTATCATTCTGATTGACTCAGCTCTGCAACTTGGAGGAGGTTAAACTAGCTGCTTCCAGGTAGACTACTTGAAAGAGTTCAAGGAAATCTACCTGAAATATCCGATCCCAGGAGCATCTCATTTCAAAATCTATTATAGTACTAATTGCAAAGTTCAGATCCATGGGTCTTTCTGTTGGTCTATTGGGCCACCTAAATTATGCTACTGCCATCAGCAGGTCTCCACTACTTTCTGTTTCCTTTCTAAGGGCACTACAACAGCCCCAAATCCTTGTTTGATTGCTCCCTAATTGCAAGAAACTAAAGTTACCCTTTTAAGTGACTCTACCAGGGTATATTTTGATGTGAAAACATAATATAATTCACTGTGTAGTATATTTCACCCACTGGTGGGGTTCAAAAAAAATTACTATCATTCTGTGGCCATGGTTTGGTGCATGTGGTATGGGTTGGTGGGTGTAGTGGCTTGGTGGGCATGGCAGACGAAATTTCCATTCCCTCCTCACTCCTGGGGAAGGTTACTGCAAAATCCCCATTCCTTTCCCACCCCACTAACCTGCTTTCCAGCTCCATTCTCCTGTGCAGATCAACAAAAGAAGACCCAGCCAATCAGCTGGGAAGCTGGGAGGCAGCAATAGACCAGCCACACAGATCAGCTGGGATGGCCAGCCAGAGGTGGTATTTACCAGTTCTCCGAAGTACTCAAAATTTCCACTACCAATTCGCTAGAACCTGTCAGAACCGGCTGAATATCACCTGTGATTTCACTTGTGTGTCTGTATGTGTGTTTGTGCATTTGTGTGTGTGTGTGTGTGTTTGTATTTGGATTTTCTGTTTCCCTTGGCTGCCATCTAATTGGCATCTGGATTTTTGCAACCAGCTTCTTGTAGCTAGCTCTATTGTTGTTGTTACATCTGCTTAATTAAAAATGCATACTTTGAACTCAGAATAACTTTTTTCTGAGTAAACATGTTTATGATCATATGGCACAACGAATTCCCAGAAAACATGATAGAGATCAGGCTGTAAATAAATTAGAAAGCAAGTTGCAAACAGGAAACTAAGCTGTAAGGTCTGTAAAGATAAGGGGACAAAATCTCTATTATTACCAAAGATAATATGATTCATAGAAAATTATTGCAATAGACATTGTCAAAAGGGCACATATTTTTTTACCAAAAAGTAGAAACAATGCCGTGATAACCAGTTTTGGATAAGATATTTGTAAACTATTGTTTCTTTTATTTCTGAGGCTATTGGCCTCAATAAATTTATAGCTTGTGATAGTTTTTAAAATAATTGGAATTCAACCATTATAGTGGAGTTTATTAGTTATCACAGGCTTTTAATCAAAGGCAAGAACTTTTTGAGGCTAAGAAGTCCCTGAAGGACTTCTGCAGTGCAGTGACATCACCTGAGGCAGTAGAGTGATAATTTCATAGGCTGGTTTTCATGTTTTTAAATGAGTAAAGCCTACTGGAGGCTTAGCACATTTTTGCATTTCATTTCTCACCCCAAATCTTTTCAGCAACAGAAACGTGGATATTTATAAAGAAGAATAGAACAGAATTCTTTATTGGCCAATCAGAGGTGGGTTGCTAATCCCGTTCCAACCGGTTCGGTTGGAACGGGGCCGGCGGCGTCCTCGTGCACATGCACAGTTCACGCATGCGTCTTAGCGCCTGCGCGATGCTCCAGCTGCTCGCGGAGACTCGCGCAGGCGCTGTATGTGCCATCCAGCTGCTCGCGGAGAATCGCGCAGGCGCTGTATGTGCCATGCGCCTGCGTGGAAGCGCAGAAGTCTTCAAAGACCGGTAAGGAGCGCGGGTGGGCGGGTGGGCCCTTCGCCGTTCCCGGAAGTTACTTACTTCCGGGTTCGCCGACCAACCGGTTCGCGGGGACCGCCGCGAACCGGTTGAAACCCACCCCTGTGGCCGATGTACATTCTGTAAGGAGAATAAAATACTTTCATCAAAAATAAAAAGATACAACACTTAGTAATAGTCAGTGTTACTAATAAGCTATCAAATCGTATTAGGAAACAAATAAAAACCATACAAATCGAAAAATACAAGCAACATGGTTATAGTCATAAGTGGGGAGAGATAGGTACTAGGAAGGAAGAGAAGTATAATAGTAATACATTCTTAGTAAATTATTGATAATGTTCTGGGAATTAGTTGTTAAGCAGAGTGATGGCATTCGGGGAAATTGTCTTTGTGTCTAGTTGTTCTGGTGTGCAGTGCCCTATGGCATAGAGCAGTGATGGGTAACCTTTTTTGGCTGCTGTGCCAAAAGTGGGGAGAGCGCAGAGGGTTGTGCATGAGCGTGCCACATCCATAATGCTATATGCACGACCCCAGCATGCATGGGCATGCAACCCCAGTGTGCATGTGCGCATGACCAGTGCTCTCTCCCCCCCCCCCACTTTTGGCATGCTTTTTTCTCCTCCCCAGGCCCCAGAGGCTTTCTAGGAGCCTGGGAAGGGTAAAATCAGCCTCCCTCGCTCCCCTGGAGGCCCTCCGGAGCTTTCAGGGAAGCCTCTTGAAGGCTCCAGAGAGCAAAAAAATGGCCTTAGGGGAAACTCATATGTTCAGGAACAGTGACTTGCGGTTTGTCCATAGGGCCGTTTTTTGCCCTCTGGAGCCTTCAGGGAAGCCTCCAGAGGGTGAAAAATGGCCCTACGGACATATCGGAAGTCACTTCAAGGAAGCCTCCAGAGGGTGAAAAATGGCCTCAAAAGAAGGCCAAAGTCAGGTGCCAGTACACACATTGCACACTGGAGCTGACAGGGAAACACCTCACATGTCCTAACAAATGGCTCCGCATGCCACCTATGGCAAGCATGCTATAGGTTCACCATCACGTGCGTAGAGGGTAGAAGTTGAAACAATTTATGTGAGGGATCTGTAAATATTTTCTACAGCCCTTTTTTTGACTCATGCAGTATACAGGTTCTCAATGGAAGGCAGATGGGTAGCAATTGTTTTTTCTGCAGTTCTAATTATCAGTTGAAGTCTATGTTTGTCTTGTTTGGTTGCAGAGCCAAACCAGACAGTTATGGAGGTGCAGATGACAGACTCAATAATTCCTCTGTAGAACTGAATCAGCAGCTCTTTGGGCAGTTTGAGCTTTCTGAGTTGGCGCAGAAAGAACATTCTTTGCTGTGCTTTTTTGATGGAGTTTTTGATGTTAGGTGTCCATTTTTCCAGCCTGCTCTAAATCCTGCATTATCGTTGACTGTTTTGAACTTAATTTGGGAGAGAGGGGTAAAAGCCCTAAAAAAGAAAATATTGATAATATAGAGGGCATAGGTAGAACCAAAATGAGGCCGATTTCTATTGCTTAACTGACAAGACTCCAAACTTAGTTACTCACCATGCCAAAGAAAATAATGTTTTAACAATGAAAATTAAAGTTGTACGTGGCAGATAAGGACAATTACAAAAGTTTAGCTAAGGTCAAGTGTGGCAGTGAAGTGTTTAGGCCACGATTGCTAGGGGGAAAACTCTGTACGTCCCATTAGCCTTGATGATGTAAGCACTAAGTACATGCTTATTTAGTTTATGGTTAATCCATGGCTCAGCATAGGGAACATCTTTGAAAGATAGGAGAAGAGCCACAATCAAATAAGCGGGACTCAAGCTCATTACAAGCAACTTATTTGAGAAAAAAACACCTCAGACAAGCTTTTCCCTGATTCACAAGAACATCGAGTGACAGAGGGAGCAAGCACACTCAAACATGCATGTTCCAGTTACTATAGCTTTTGCTTTCTTGGTCTGACAAATCATTTACATAACAGGAGAGATATGATTCCATACATTATCAATAATATTACAGTCACTTATCGAGAATCGTGTCACCATTGCCATCGTGTCAAAGTGCTTTGAATATTGTAAAGTACTGTATAAAGATGGCGTATACTTAGAAAGCAATAGAGATGGAAATATTGTATTTTTTTGGTTTTTTTAAATAGTTTTAAATTTTATTTACAAACATGTAAAATACACATACACAAAACTTAGACGTACACCACATTTACACAATACAATACGAACAGGAGCTTCCTGTTCTTTCTAATAGCAATTGCCAATCGATATCGCTCACCTTATATTGTTTCCCCTTCTATTATATTTCACTTGTATTTCACCATTCTTAACAGAATGGTGAATGAGAAAGTATGAAACAAAGAAGAATATGTATAAGATAATAGAATGGAAAATGGAAATCCCAAAATCAGAAGAGAAAAAGAAATACCAATAACAGAAAGCTGTAAAAGTGTCATTGTGGTTTTAATGTTTGGAAAATGTCAAATAAAAATATCTATTAAAAAAGAAAAATACTGTATAAAGTATTTATGCATTCGTGCATTGACCTCTAGGTACTTTTGAATAAAATGCAACATGGGTACAGATTGTTTCTATATGCTTTTTAAGGAGCAGAACTTGGGTACCCTTTTCCAATGCTACTTTTTCAATGCTACTTCCAATACTACTTTTCAATGCATGATATTGACTGAAATCTATAGCAGTTAAAGTTAAAAGAGTAATATAATCTAATATCTTTCCAAGAGCTGTTAAAAATATATCTTTAAATGACAACTTCAACAAACAGGCATTCCAGCATAGTGGTTTAGGCAGCGGGAGGAGTGAGGGTGGAGAAGCAACATGGCCTAATAGCAGGATGAAAGTTCCATTCTGGATGTACGAGCAATATCAACAAATGTGCCAAAGGAGTTGGGCTTCAATCACACTTCCATAACTTCCACCTTGACCTTTTTTTTCCTTCTTCCCCACTTCAAATAATGAACATGATATGACTTTGAAGATCAAATGTTTCCTGTGAGATACTCTAGGATAAAAATAAATCAAAGGAAGTTCCTTTTGAAAATCGGTAGCTTTTTTTCTATTGGGATAATTCCCCTTACGAGGGCATTAAAAAGTGGATGATAAACAATTCAATATATCAATAGAAGAGATCATTTGTAGTTCAGGGTTGAAATGAGGGGCCCTTGGTGCCCTCTGAGCTTGGTTGCTTTCTTGCAGATGTTTCATTACCAAATTAGGTAACATCATCAGAGCACCAGAGATCCTTCATTCTGACTATGCCAAACAAAAGAGGACAAAAATATTTGTCCATCCCTGCTGTTGTACCTTTTCTGAGAGTAGCCTTCCCATTGTTTGCTTATTTACCACTTCTAGAGGAACTAACTTCAGTGAGTTTGCAAGAATGCATATACAGGCAGTCCAAGGTTAACTGAGCAGCAGTACTGGATCATAGGCATGCTTAAGCAATGACAACACCCCTGTCTTACTTCTGCTGGTCTCAGAGAAAAAAACCCTTGAGACAGAGGAAAGACTCTGCAAGGTTTTCTGTCTAATTGTCTCAGTGTGAAAGCCTTGACTTGTTTGTTTTGGAAAGGAAGCAATGAAAGATTCATGGCAAATGCATTCTGCTTTAAAGACATGAAAGGCTTCGGGGCACAACCTGAAGTCAAAGGATGTCATGACTGAAATAAACATTTTTAAGAACTTTCTGATCTCCCAATTTTCCTATGTTTTGTCATCATCATCTTATCTGTTCTTCTAGTTCTATTTTTTTAAATCAAATAAGAGTGCTCCTTGACCATTTTCTTTACTCACACTTCTTCAGTTGTTAGAAAGTTGAGAGCTGTCAAAAGCTCAAAATATTTGCTTCTTAATGTCAAGTTCCATAAAAGTAGATCTGCTCTCAAAAGTGGAACGCACCCACCCACCTCCACTGGTAACATTTAGATACTTGTAGATGGACACTTTTAAGAGACCATCATCACCCATATCCTTTCATTCCACAATCACGTAACCACCATAATGCTTTGGGATAGAATTATTTGTTTTCAAATTTATAATGCTTGTTGGAACAGCCAATCAGAACTTGCTGTTCCTAACCAATAAATTTTACCCAGATTATTCTCCACTGGTCAGGACTCACCTGCTGTCCAATAAGAAATGCTTCATTCCACTTCTCTGTTTCACATCAAAACAGGGATGTGGCAGGCACACTCAAGATGATAACATGCTATGTAAGCTGCTGTATTTGATTTATTCTATCTGTTCAGCAACCAGGTGGCAAGAATGACAGTTAGGAGGCAGGGCAAGTTCAATGTCTACTGAGACTTTTCTGTGCAACATAAAGTTCTGTAACATTGCTATTCCTCACATAATGCTAATAATTGCAAGAAGATCACACAGACTGATTACCAATAATGGCATGCAAGAGCAACGATGATGCATTGGAATAGCCACAAGAAATACTTGCCCGCATGCAAGAGCTGATGGGACCACAAAACAAAGTAACAAAAAATAAAGATGTGAAAGTGTTGTGGGTCTTTAAAATTCAAATAGACAAGTATAGCTTATACCCTGTGACAATACTTTTAACACCATGAAACAGCAACCTATCTCAGGTCTTCAGAAGGACTTGATGCGTGACAAAAATGCCAAATCCAATCTAAACATCTGGCTGACTGTGCAACCACCACCACTAACAACAGCAACAATAGTCACCAAAATTATTGACCCAGGCAAAGGCCCATTAAGGATTAAGCAATCACATTATTGTCATAAACTCTCAGTACTCCTCCCAATAGATGAGTACATCATAATGGGGGACCTCTTTCATTCAATAATTCCACACAAATCTCTGTCCAATACCTGCTGCGATGTTAATAAGGAAGTTCATTCACTCAATACTGAAGTTCAGAGTTCTTGTCAGCTGGCTCTGATCTTGCTGCTGAGCAGAATGATGGGAACCGGTGAATGTGTATCTTCGTATGTAATAAATCAAGTGGCAGTTTGGCTAATGATGCATAAATTGCTGCTAGCAATCACATTAAAAAGACTAAATAGTATACAGTTTTAATAGCATGGATCAGTGCGATGAAGACCGATCCCTACAAAATGTTACAAAGTTTTCAAGATTTTAGCTCTTTATTAAGCAGTTTCTTCTTCTTCTTTGCACTTCCCCTTCCAAGATACTTAGCCAAACAAGTTTTTATGAACAATAAAAACTTATTTTTCAGCTAAGGTTTTTTTTGCAGAGAATGAATCCATTACTACTAAAGAAAAAATCAATTGGCTTTTGTTATTGTTGGTATTTTAAATAAGAAGCAAAATTCTTTCTAATAGCAGACAATATTTGAATTAAGGAAGTAAATCTGTAGCAGGAAAAATGGCTGCTGGGCCCTGCACATTTTGTTACTAGTTAAATTGCTGAGTTGTTTTCAAGCCTACATCCATTATTTTTACAATGGAACAGCAGGTTCCATTAAAGAAAAAGATTATTTTCCTGTTATTGCTGTAGTTCTATATTAAAAGTTTACTTCAATGGCAGATATCAACTGTAAATTATGGAAATGTTATCTAATTCAGTGCTTCAACTCTTTCCCTATGCTGTGTTATAGGATGCAACAGCTGCTTATCAATAGGCAGCTTTGCCTATATCAGTGTTGGTGAACCTTTTTGGCACCAAGTGCCAAAACAGGAGCGTGCACACATGCCAGAAACTAGAAGAGCAACTGCCCAGTGCACATGCACATGCCGGGAAGATAACCTTCCATTTCTGACACATGCATTTGCACTGGCCACCTGGTCTTCTGATTCCTGGCGCGCATTTATATTTGAAGACCACCTGGTCTTCGTGCACTTGTGTGCACCAGAAACCAGAAGAGCAGCTGCCAGGTGTGCATTCATGTGCTGGGAAGATTATCTTCTGGTTTTTGGTGCATGCATGTGCATCAGCCACCTGATCCTCCAGTTTCTGGCACACATCTGCACATGAAGACCAGCTAGCTGGTATGCATGCACGTGTTGTAAACTGGAAGATCATCTTCCTGACACATGCATATGCCCCAGGAGACTGCTCTTCTGGTTTTCGGTACTCCCACATGTGTAAAGACCAGCAGGCCGGCATGCTGGAACCTGGAAGAGCAACGGGTGATAGCTCGCATGCCCTGAGAGATGGCTCTGCATGCCACTTCTGGCACTTATGCATTTGACAGTAGCACATTTCACACTGAAGTATATAAGTAGAAGCTGAATAGCTAACTGGCAGATTGAGGAAGGTTTCATCTTACTGCTAGGAGCTATAACAGGGCTGCTGCATCAACAGTGATTCAACTTAGACTGAAGGTTGATATAAGAGCTGGAAGCTCCATCCCTTTAGGATTGCCAACCAGCCTCTGGTCTTGGCAGATGTTTTTATGTGTTTCCTTTTCCCCTCTGATTGACTCAATTGCATTTCACTGGTGTTTTGTTGACTTGTAGAAAGCTGGGAGATGATAGCCTATAAGTAGGCCAACAATCCAGACAACTAAAGTGAAGAGTGTTGATCTTTGTGTGTGTTGTTGCTGGTATCTAGTGGCTTCCCAGGATCACCATTAATGCAGTGGCTGAGTGAGAAGTGCCCTTTCTTCCTTCAATCCCCTCCATGTTTACAGATACAGGAAGCGGCATAACAACAAAAAGCCATAGCTGCATCTTTCACTGCAGTTTTTGCACTGAAATATCTGAAGACTGATAACATCGTTCCTAATTTTTCCTCCACCCTAAACATAACCAATCCTTTCCTTATAATTTTGTTTAAGCCAGTGTTCTGGCATGCATGAACATGCAAAGACCAGCTGGCGGGTGTGCATGCATGTGCCGGAAGGATGATCTTCTGGTTTCCATTGCATGCATGCGCATTGGCCACCTGGTCTTCCAGTTTCTGGCATGCATATGCATGCAAAGACCAGCTGACTGATGCACAAGCGTGCACCGGAAACCAGAAGATCATTTTCCCAGCACATACATATGCACCGGGCAGCTGTTCTTCCAGTTTCCAACACTTACACGTGCATGAAAACCAGCTGCCCAGCACACCAGAACCCAGAAGAGCAACGGGCGATGGCTCGTGTGCCCAGAGAGTTGGCTCTGTGTGCCACTTCCAGCACCAGTGCCATAGGTTACTCTGGCATGTCATAGGTTGTCAACCTCCTTCATAAAATGTTGCAAACCTAAATAGGATTACATACATCCAAAGCAACTTATATATCTTCTAGTTCTAGGACCCTCAGCGGTTTTTAAAATAGTTTTCTCAAGCTTATCAAAGCATAAAATACAAATGAAAATGAAAATATTGAGAAGATGGAGGAAATGGGGAGAGAAAGATGTCTAGGGGAAAAGGGGAAAAAGAAAGAAAAGCATTGACTTCCAACTCCAACTTTAGAATAAAATAACATTACAGTTTCATTTCTTTTACTTTTACATACTTAACATGTACTAGCTATTTCTATAACAACAAACTTACCTAATCAGCAAAATCCAAAGTCAACGTTTCATTTTTCTCCGTCTCAGGCCCAAAATCCAGAAGTAGTTTCCAAGTAGGAACAAAGTTGGAAATGAAGGGTTTTTTTTATTAGAGCAGTTAATTTAACCATCTCTGTGAGTCCCATCAGTTTTTCCAGCATCCATCAATTGTGGGAATTAAAGTACCTTTCCATTTTTGTCATAAAGCATTTTTGCTGCTGTCAACATATAAAACAGCAAGGTTCCAGATTTTTGTCAAGTTCTCTGTCTAGCCAGCCAAAAAGAAAAGTCTCTGGTTTAATTTTCATATTCACTTTAAGAATTTTCTGTATTAAAAGATTAATCCCACTCAAAGGTGATATTCTACCTGTTTGGACTGGTTCACCTGAACCAGAGATGGTTTGCTAACGGTTCGGACCGGTTTGGCCGAGTAGGTAGTAACTCAGCCGCACATAACCTCGAACCTGTTCTATCAGCCATCTTGTTTTTCACAACTGTCCATGCGCACATAGTCCACATCAAGCATGTGCATGCCCAAAGCATGTCCATGAGCAAACCAGCAGTAAAAGAATCCAGAACCCACCCCTGACCTGAACCAGTAGCAGAAATCGTGGGTGGACGTGCCCACCCACCCCAGTTCTATGGCATCCCATTTAGGCCTTTTTTAGTGAAAAGCACATGCGCGGAACGCTTAGCACATGCATGGAGGTGGCATGAGCAAATGAAGCAAGCATGCACATGTGCTCACATTTGTGAACCGGTAGGGAAGGTAAGTAAATACCATCCCTAATCTTACCCCAGTATTTCTTTGCTTTGTCACAAGCCCATCAAAGGGGAACCTCACAACTGAAGAGGCATCATCACATTGGTAACAAGGAAGAACAGGAGGGTTTTAACAGATTAACAGACTTGGAAGGAACGTTGGAGGTTTTCTAGTGCAACCTCCCGCTCAAGTAGGAGACCCCATATCATTCCAGACAAGTGGCTGTCCAATCTCTTCTTAAAAACGTCCAATGATGTGGCATCCACAACTTCTGAAGACAAGCCATCCCACTGGTTGATTGTTCACACTGTTAGGAAATTTCTCCCTAGTTCTAGGTCATCTTGATTAGTTTTCATCCATGGTTTCTTGTCTTGCCTTCTGATGCTTTGAAAAATAGTTTGACCCTCTCTTCTTTGTGGCAGCTCCTCAAATTTTGGAACACTGCTATCACCCTCATCTTTCTCGAGACTAGACAATCCCAATTCCTGCAACCATTCTTTATATGTGTGTGTTTAGCCTCCAGATCCATAATAATCTTTGCTGCCCTCTTCCTTACTATTTGCAGAGTCTCTACATCTTTTTTATAATATGGTAGCCAAAACTGGATGTAGTATTCCAAGTGTGGCCTTATAAAGTACTACTAATACTTCACATGATCTAGATTCTATCCCTCTATTAATGCAACCTATATTGATTTTTTGGCTTTTGGGGCTGCTGTCACACACTGATGGTTCATATTTAAATGATTGTCCACTAGGAACCCAAGAGCCTGCTCACAGTTACAGCTTTTGAGCCAGATTTCCCTTAATCTGTACTGTGCATTCATTTTTTTTCCTGCCCGAGTGTAAAATCTTACTTTTCTACCCATTGCATTTCATTTTGCTAGATAGGGCCCAGTGCGCAAGTCTGTTGGGATCTATCTGGATCTTGTGCCTGTCTTTTGGAGTGTTGGCTATTCCTGCCAGTATAGTGTTGTCTGCAAATCTGATGAGTTCTCCTTCTATTCCCTGATCTAAATCAATTATGAAGATGTTGAAGTGTACTGGGCCTAAAATGGAACCTTGGGATACCCCACTGCTTCCTTCCTTCCATATAGACACAGTTCCATTGAGGACTACACCTTGAGTGTGATTTGTCAGCAAGTTACAAGTCCATCTGGTGGTGATGCTGTTTATCTCACTTTTTTTTTTAGCTTACCAAGAATTAGATTATGGTCTGCTTTGTCAAATGCCTTGCTGAAATCCAAGTATACTATATCCACTGCACTTTGCCGGTCCACTAATTTAGTCAGTTTGTGAAAGAATGAAATAAGAGTTGTTTGGCATGATCTGTTTTTGCTTGTTTCTGGGTATTTGCAGATCTGCTGCTTGATTATCTTTTCCAGGATTGTCCCAGGTATTGATATGATGCTGATTGGTCTGTAGTTTCCTGGATATGTTTTATTACCTGTTTTAAATATGGGAGCTATATCAGTTCTTCAGTCCTCTAGTAGTTCCCTGGTGGTCCAGGATCTTTGAAAAATATGGTTCGATGGTCCTGAGATCACATTTGCCAGGTCTTTTAGATCTCTGGGATGTAATCCATCAGGTTCCAATGAAGATGAAAACAATTTCAAGTGTTTTCATGTTCCCTTTTTACCTAGTAATTATTACAAAAATCATACCTTGTCTAATTTAACTCTCCATCTGCACATTGTGTCTATTGAATTGAATTGAATTGAATTTTATTATTTATATGCCGCCCTTCTCCGGGAGGACTCAGGGCAGCGAACAATTCAAAAGGGGAAAAGGGGAACATAAAACGAAGTACAAATAATTAAAATAAGCAAGAGTCGCACAACCATACAAGTCGAGAGGGGAGGGAACTCATCACCCCCAGGCCTGCCGGCAAAGCCAGGTTTTAACGGCTTTTCGGAAGGCCTGGAGAGAGGTGAGGGTCTGAATCCCTGCGGGGAGTTCATTCCAGAGGGCCGGAGCTGCCACAGAGAAGGCCCTCCCCCGGGTAGTAGCCAGATGGCATTGGCTAGCAGATGGAACCCAGAGGAAGCCAACCCTGTGAGATCTAATGGGTCTGTGGGAGGTAATTGGCAGCAGGCGGTCTCTCAAGTACCCAGATCCAATACCATGAAGGGCTTTATAAGTTACGACTAGCACTTTGAAGCGTATCCGGAGACTGATCGGTAACCAGTGCAGCTCGCGGAGGATAGGTGTAACGTGGGTGTACCGAGGTGCACCCACATCGCTCGCGCGGCTGCGTTGTGTCACAACATTGTTATAAAGATGAAGATTATGAAATTATTTGAATGTTTTATGTTGTATAATAACACACAATGCTAATGTCCCTAGGCAAGATGGCTCATCAAAAGCTTGAAGTGCAAAACAAATCAAGAGAATGTTTACAATGTCCTATAACCTACAAATGTGAATGACTAAAAGGAATCAATATAAAATACTGTTTAATCTATCAGAAGAAAGAAAAAGAATGAAATGTTAACAAATTAAGTTTTCAAGTATTTGTCTTCACCACAGGAAAATAGTAGATAAATATTCTGACTACATTCTTTCAGGTAGTTAAACTAACAAAACAATCAGAAAGTTAAATATTAAAAGAGGATGCATTAACATGTAAATCCATTAGTAAATTAAATAGTTCTTGGGCTATTCGTTTAAGTAATGTACATCTTGCATTAAAAATGTCTTTGAAAAAGAAGCTTCAGACCTCCATTAAAGAACTAAAAATAATAAATTCACTTTTTTTCTTTCTTAAATGTCAGCATGGGTCATCCAAGGAATTACAGATCTGTATTTATTACTTCAGTGCTGAGACAAAACTTAATTAGATGTATAAAACACCTTGACATTTATTATATGTTATGAGCAAATCAGTAAAGAAAATGTATGTGATATAGAGAAAAAAGTACCATAAGGCTTTACTACTGGGTTCAAAGAAGTGATTGAGATGAGGCAATAAAATAATTTAATATGTTTAAATAATAATAACAATAAAAATATTTATAAACCTTTGCCCAATCTAGGGAAGTTAAAATATGCCACAAAGCTTGTATTTTATGTTGCTAGAAATGGCTGAGAAAATTTTATTTTTCAGAAAATAATACTTAGTAAGATGCACACTTTCCAAATAAGTGGTACAGAAATTCTTTCTTTGAAATCCCTATGTTAGAGGATGAAATTGGAAGATCCAAATCCTATCTGTTGCATCTACATTATACAGTAAGTTGGAAGTCTTTTACATCCTATTTTGAAGAGAAAGAACTTTAGAAAAGCTGGGCTTTACTGTTGAAACACCAGCAACTTTAGGTGAAGTGTGAATAAATCTACAAAACTTTCCACTGGATCCACCTCCTTTGTTAAAATCATTTCAATTTAAAGACAGTGCAGTGTCCCTCTACAATTTTTATTTATTTATTATGCACCTAGAGTGCTTGCCAGCTTCCTGGTTCCATATGTAATAAATCTATCAGAATAAACAATGAAACTGCATATGATGTGTGAGTACGTAAGAAGCAGAAATGATTTTGATTAACAAAAGTTTATCCCAAGTAAACACATGAGTGAGATTCAAAGAACTTTTGGGATTCTCCTTTTGGCTATTTTTGAAGGCAGATTTATTGTGCTTATCTTGAAATTCTTCCCAAACGGACATCTAATAGAAGCTAAGTTGTAGTAAAATATGAACAACGTAGGCCCTCTTAATGCATGCTTACATAGCAGTTATTTTCTAGTGATTGGACTTCTTCCTGCATTGCTGACTTCCATTCCAAATTTTGGCAGTCTCTGGATTTTATAGTTCATGGCACTATAGTTAATTTTCTTCCGCAAGCTGACAACTATGGCATTCTCATGTCCCAAAGATGCTTTTTTCAAAAGGTAGGGAATGGAAGGCTGCTTTTACTGAAGTCCACATTTTGAACAGAGAGGACTGCAGGTTTGAAAGAGGAGTCAAAGAGGCCATGTATCTTTGAACTGAACAGCCCTCTCTCAACAGAGGGGGAGAGATGCAACATCATCTCCAGTCTACAACATAGTCCTTTTAACAGTTCCAAGAAGGCTCTACACCCATTTGCACTACTCAGGTGACACTAAGAGTACAAAGAAACCTCCAAGTAGCCTCAATGACTGTCTAAAAGAATGCAAATGACCAGCTGTTAGCAAGGACTATAAATGCTTCCATTCCCCACCATCCAGTCAGAGCTAAAGAAGCTTCTTGGATGAGAAACAAGAATAACAAGAAAGTCCAGTTGCCTCTTGAAAAAGCACCTTTGGGACAACCATGACCTGGATGACTGAGAATCTCCATATGGCATTACCAGTTATCAAGAGCACAACAACACCAGAAATCACACATTGGGGCTGGGGTTTTTTGCTTGGTTGCTTGCTTGTTTTGGGGCTTTTGTTTTTCCTTTTTGCTTTGGGGCTGTTGTGATGTGAAAGGAAGCATCTCACCATCAGTCTTTTTCTGTGGTCAAATCACTTTATTATGACCAGTAACTATAATAAAGATAATCACTGATCACCTTTCAGATTCAGCTCATTAGTGCTGCCCTCCCTGCCATAGGAAGATAGACTTGTTAAATTAATCTGCTCCAGGTGACTAATGGACTTGCAGAGTTACGGAGAAAGCTTGAGATTTTTCTTGAGGATCTGAAGGGAAGTTCAACCGAGCATTGGTTGTTGCCTAGAACAGGGGTGTGTTAAGGACCTTGATTAGAGTCTTCCTAATCAAGGCCTGTGTGTCAATCATGAGGTATATACTGGTTCTCTGAGGAATATTGGGAGATGAAACTCAAAAGAAGCACCTATAACACAATTGGAGATAGACAAAGGGTAAATTGATCAAGCATGAATAAGAGCCCATGTTAGGGTTATAATCATAGCTATAAGGGTGGAAAAACTTAAATATTTTCCACTTTTAACACATTTGCAGATGCCCATCCAGTAATCCTCTTTAAAGTGATTCCTTCCTTGCTGGTAAAGAATATTCTAGGCATCTGGCAGATAAAGATGCTTGGTTTCACTTGGAGTTGAACTTAAGCTAGGTTGACCCTTTCCAAATGACATAAGCAAGTTCTGATGTGGTTACCTAGAGCAGTTTATTAGATCCATGCTCTTCCTGGTTGGTAAAGGCTAATTGAAAGATAACATATTGCTGGGTCTATGCAGTAGTATGTTTTGTTCAGAGAAGAAATGGTACAACATGTCATGAAGAAGGCAGTGGTGCACCCCATCCTCAATAAGCCTTCATTGGATGCAATCATTTTGTATAAGGGCTTCTGCCCTAAATATTAATGCTGCAGTTTCAGCCTAGGCTAGCATCAGAAACTTTGCTCTTCCAATTCAGTGACATCCATGAGTCCTCTTGGACCTGGAGAATGTGGCTGACTCTTACTTTGCCCTGTCAGTAATACAAAAAGGGAATGCAGACATACGTTGTGCAACTAACTAGAGCTGTAGAATAGAATACAACCACTTAACAAAATTGCACTCTTTCCAATCATAGGAAAAAGTGAACAGCAAGATTCCACAATACCATTTAAAATCAGTGTCCTTTAACCTCCATAAAAGTAACTTTTGTTTTGTATATGCTTTGAGTAGGATTTAGACCTTTGATTAGGTTGAGATCTAGTGGCTAATCTAAAAGTCGTTGATGACTTGAGGATTTATGGCAGTTCCAGAAATATCGGATGAAGTGAGCAATTTGTCTGATCTCAACTGACTGCTTTTTTGCATCAGTGAGTGCAGCTCATGGCAAGCCATCTATTTTTATATGCAACCTACACAAATGTGTCATGTAAGTCACATGTTCCCTGTGAAAATATATTACAAATATATACTGCAATGTTTTCCAGATTCATTTAGTCTGTCATTTGATTTAAATGAAAAACTGACATTCCTATTCATTATGTTATCTATTTTTGAACTTTAATAAAAGGTTTTGGTAGTGTATACTGAATTCCCAGAGCTTCTCAGAAAGGGGAGTAAGCAATTGCATTTCCCTGGAGAGTACCTTGATTTCAAATAATTTCCCAGTGCGAGATTGCTGCTGTCTTTAGAATCAGGAGATGCAAACAAAGTTTCGTGTCAGTATTAAATTACTGAAAAAGATAACAAGTGGGTATATGGATAAGGCAGACGTCATCAGATTACAGAAGATGTCTCTGTACTTTCTGCCTTCTTCAGAAATAGAATGCAGAGACAACATTCTAAAATTGGCATGATACTGGATGGAAGGGAACAATTGACAAAAAAATGACATTGGGTTTTATTATGGATTTCACTAATCCTGATGTAGATGTGATAAACAAAGTGTGGAAAAAGAGCCCTAAACTTTGCACAGTTTGTTTTGCATCCAAATCACATTGTCCTTTCTCTATGATGCTTTAGCTGGCAAGAGTCCAGCAAGGCAGTGAACCTATTGAAGTGGCCAACATTATGATATTCCAAGAAGAACAAAAGAAATGTTTTTAAAGAATTGTTTATTTTCCTGCCCTTGATAAATTATACTCTGGAAATTTAGATGGGAATTCCTAAACAAAATAGATGTTCTTGGGAAGAAGAAAGGCTTCTAAATCGGGGGGGGGGGGGGGGACATAACAGACACTTTAAAAGGAGCCACACAATTTGCTGACACCAACCAAAAATAATAGTCACCAAATAAAAAGGATGGGTAGATTTTGTCCTCTTGACTTGGTACCTCAGAAATGCAAATAAGGAGATATTTTTGTATGTTCTCTTCCATGTGGTAACTGTTCATACCTTTCCTAAATTTTCTTTTGAGAACCCTTTGGAACAGTGCTGAACTCTGCTCAGAGAACAGGAAACTGAATGTTTCAAAGTATTTGATTTACAGTACCGTTAAAAGACTTCTGTACTTTGCATCTAGAAAACAGGAAGCTGTTCATGGAATTTCACGATACACCAGCAAGTAAGCTCCTCTTGAATAGACAGGCTGTTGAATGCCAATTTCCAAAGCTAGAGAATAATTCCTCTCCTTTACAAATACAAATACCTTTACAAATACAGCCAGGCACTGTGAGCTAGAGAAAAGCCTTCTAGTATATAAAAGTCATGGTGGTGCAGTGGTTAGAATGCAGGCAAATTCTGCCCACAGCCAGGAGTTCAATCCTGACTGATTCAAGGTTGATTCAGCCTTCTATCCTTCTGAGGTCAGTAAAATAAGGATCCAGATTGTTTGAGACAATATGCTGACATTGTAAACTGCATAGAGAGTGCTGTAAAGTACTATGGGGTGGCATATAAAACTCAGAATGCTATCGCTGTTGCTATTCTTCAACCTGGCACCTGCAGGGACATTGGGCTATGGTGACCAGAATTCTTGCATGTAAAGGATGCGCACTTGGGATAAACTAACATTGGGACTATATTTTTAGAAACTGTAAATGAAGGAGATGATACCAATAGCAACAGCAGTTAGACTTATATACTGCTTCATAGTGCTTTTACAGCCCTCTCTAAGCAGTTTACAGAGTCAGCATATTGCCCTCAACAATATGGGTCCTCATTTTGCCCACTTTGGAAGGATGGAAGGCTGAGTCAACCATGAGCCGGTGAGATTTGAACTGCTGAACTGCAGCTAGCTGTCAGCGGAAGTAGCCTGCAGTACTGCACCCCACCACCTCAGCTTTGATTGCTTTACAGATCCAAAGAGAACACATAGTACAGTATCGAACCATCAGTTAAATGCAAGCAGAACAAGATTAAGTTCCCTTAAGTCTAATGTAACTTATAATAATGGAACATTTCCGTGTTATTTTCTTGGCAAAAAAATACGGAAATACTCTCTGATGCAATGTCTGCCCTTTGGAATGGAATAGCATTCCCCTGGAGGTTTGGACTGCTTTGACTTCTACAGGCTTTGAAACAAACTTTTAAAATGTGGTGGGGAGGTTTCCCCTAAGCTCAGGGACAGTTCAATAGTATGGCTTGTTGATTTTAGTTGTGATTTGTCTTTCTCATGTTATGAGAGTTATCTTTGTCTTGCTTATTTTGTCTATTTTAGGTTTCATATTGGATTTAGATGTGTACCACCCAAGATCGGTTTTGAGTCAAGGTAGCTTCATAACTCAAAGCAATCAAATCAAATCAATATACAAGCACTATCAGCCACCACCATCTAAGTATTGCTACTTGCTAAGTACATCTAAAATACAAGCTCCTTAAGGATAGTTGTAATATACCAATCCTCACATACTGATCACAGTTGGAATCAGCAACTCCATTGCTAAGCAACATGGTCATAAAGTCAAAAAGCACATCACCAACTCTACTTACAATATCAGTTCATCAGTTCTGTCTGTGGTTGTTAAGCAAATCGCCACAAATCATTAAAGCACAACATCATGTGGCCAACTTGTGACTTCTTATCAGCCTCTCCATAGAGTAGAGTAGAATAGAGTAGCATAGAATAGAATAGAATAGAATAGAATAGAATCTTTATTGTCACTTTAAATGTACACAAATCAGCATACATTAAAATGAAATTTTGTTGCATTCAGCTCTCAAATGATAACCATTATGCATATATCCATATACATACACATATATGACACAGAGTAACATCACACTCAAAATTTTAATGTATACATATACAAGGGGGGGGGTTATCCTGTGAGTTTACAAGAAGGATGGCATAAGGAGCAAAGCTGTTACAGAGTCTACAGAGTCCTGCTACAGATACTTCAAAATCTCTTCCCAGAGGGGCGCAACAAAAACAGACCATGAAGTGGGTGTGTGGGGTCTGCTTCAAGCTCTAAGCACATAGTGCTTACAAGCAGAATCCTTAATAACGGGAAGCGAGCTTCCTATAATCTTCTCAACTATCCCTACCACCTTCTGTATGCACCTTTTGAGGCAGTACCAGACAAAACAGTGACGCAATTTGTTAAAACACTTTCAATTATGCCAGATGGCAAGCACTCAAATCATGATCTTGTGACCACAGAGATGCTGCACCAACCACAAGTTTGAGGACTAGTCAGAAAACTCTTTTTTCAGTACTGTTGTAACTTTGAATAATCACTGAACACAATAAGAGAGAACTACCTATACTAGGATGGTGTGGCTGGCTTCATATCGTATCTAGTCTGTGTAACTAAGAAGGCTGAAAACAGCTATTGAATGATTGAAAAAGTATTGTCTAAAGGAATTCGGGAAAAGGGACTGCAGGAATGGAATTCAGTGCTGATTGGCAATTTGGCAATAGAAGGTACAATAGATTTTGGCTCCTCTTCAGAAAATATCTTTCATTCACTTAAGTTAATTAAAGTAGTAAAGTCTTCCTGGGTTTCCTTCCAATGAAACTTTGTTTTTGTGGGACAACATAATCAGATACCAGCATAAGCACCAGTTTTAAGACAGTCCACATGAAAATGTCCATCTGTCAAATTTCCCTAGTCTATAAAAATAGTTAATCGTATCTAAGTTCTTCTGAAATTAAATTAAATATAGCCAACATTCCTTTGCATTCAATGCAACTCTGCAGCTTTATTTAGACTTGACCTTTCTGAACATTGTGTCCTGTTACAAGGAAAGGCACTTTGGTGCTCTGAGACCTTTTGATTCCTATCAGCAATAGTCAGCACAGTTTGATGAACATATAATACAAAATCAATAGATGGCATTATTTGTCTACTCCATACCGTTATGGTTGCAACTGCTCATAGAATCTCTTTTTATTATCCAGCTTTAGAGCAGCTGATTACAGCTCTAATGCAAGCTATAATGAAACAAAATGCTTAGATCCAAAGCTTTCCTTCCAAGATTGGAAAGTTTATTTGCCCACAAATAGCCACTTTCAGCTGAGCAGCCTATCCAATCCAAAACCATATGGAATGTCTGACACATTAAAAATGAAATGAAAAGTCATCATATTCATATGAAATAAATCATGGCTGCAAACCTGGCCTTGATAAGGAAAGAATAAAAATGTGCAAACAAACAAGCATAATCCGAATCTACAGCAGAGAACAAAAGTCCCAAACTTAGCAATAGCAATAGCAGTTAGACTTATATACCGCTTCATAGGGCTTTCAGCCCTCTCTAAGCGGTTTACAAAGTCAGCATATTGCCCCCAACAATCCGGGTCCTCATTTCACCCACCTCAGAAGGATGGAAGGCTGAGTCAACCTTGAGCTGGTGAAATTAGAACCGCTGAACTGCAAATAACAGTCAGCTGAAGTGGCCTGCAGTACTGCACCCTAACCACTGCGCCACCTCATCTCTATAACTTGTTGCCTAGGGATCACTGGTAGGATAGTGTTCTGTAGAACTGGTGCCAAACTTTAAAATAAATTAAAAAGCCAATTAACTTGTATTGCCTAAATGAAGATGTGGCCACGTTTGGGCCATTTTACATTTTTAAAATATTTTTTCATAGATTTTTTCATTCCATAGAATGTTGGTGCCCTACGAAATACCATAAACACAAAGTGTGGGAAACTTGAAACACTTCTTTTCTTGGCTGTTGCATTTTCCAATTTTGAATAAAATGAAGTTTGACCATTTTTAAATATAACTATAAATTAAATAATAAATAAAATAAGCACTCACTACAAGTTAACTTGAAGTTCTAGGTTTTTTTCCCATCGTCTTTTGGGTGGGGAGGGATTTAGAAATCAACGGTGTACTTATGTACAGGGGATCAAATCATGAACATTCATGAATGATGTGAGCCCCCATCTTACTTTTCAATTTCAGCTCATTTTATATTTAGGAAGCAGCCATGTTGTGTTATTATCTATTGTTGTTATTTTCAACTACCATAACATTGTCATCACTAGAGGGCTCTCTTATACTAACATTTTGGAGCAATATTATATGATGGTGTAATAATTGTAGCAAAGCATCATCTATAGAAAAATAGCTCTTTGTGAAAACCATTAACAAAGAGCAAGTTGGTACAGGGAAAGAACATTCAACACACCCTCCATAAACGTACAAGGAAATTATCTGGAGAATATTCCTGAACAGAAAGTCAGACAAACTCTTCCATTTTCCACAGATGTACAAATAAAGGCAATCATGATAGTGGAAAATAATAGGATTTTTCATCCAACTTACTTGGAGAGTAACAGATTATGCCATTGAGGCAAATGTCAAACTTGGTGAAACATTCAAATCTGGGCTGGAAACCTCTAGTCAACAATTACAACACAGAAAGTTCTTAATTCTTTGCTTCTTTTTCGTAAAGGTTTGGATGTCTGTAATCTATGTCTGCCAACTCTGCCATTTGCTTAAATAGCATAATAAAATCTGATCTCCTTTAGGGATATAAAGAGTGATGTTAACAGACACAATCTTATTAATATCCCCACCCATACAATCATTTACACCACTGTTTCCCAATCTCTGCAATTTAAAGACATGGGAACTTCAAGAAATCCCCAGCCAACATGCATTCTGGGAGTTTATTTTATTTATTTATTTTATTGAATTTATATGACCCTCCATCTCACAAGAAATAACTCTGTGTGATATACAAAATTAAGTAAAACAATTATATAAAAACAACAATTATTTAAAAATATAAAACAGCCATTATTAAATACAAGCCACCAGGTACAAGAGAGGGTAAATTAAAATCTACAATTTATAAAGTTGCTAAGGCTGATAAACTCTGATTTATATCACCCTGAACAAATATGCCTTTTGTTAGCCAGATGGTATCAATGCCAACTAACCAACAGCAGCCTTCCCCAGTAGTGTCCTCCAGATGCATTGGATGAAAATTCCTCAGATTTTATTTAACATACCATTTGGGAATATTGATTGTTGTAGTCTCAATACATTTGGACTGGTAATCAGCAAGATAAGGGACCTTTCGTCATGTCAGAAACAACAAACACTGGCACTACAAAAAGTTCTGAAAATCACAAGTGGATGTTGAAAGAAGCATTCTCAGCAGATCAATGTTGTTAAATAAACAATAATCCATAGCCCCTGGCCTGTTTTACCTAGAGAATAAAAATTCCTAGCATCTTGCCAGATTGCCAGAACCACAAGTAGGATCAAGCCTTAATCCTAAAACATGCAGCCAAAATCAAAATTGAGATTCTTCTCCACCAAACTTTCCAATGTTTCAACTTTAAGAAGTTTAGGATAAACCCTTCTTGATCCTGCAGAATAGGGGAATACAGATATGCAGTCAATACATGGTTTGATCTAGCCTAGATTAGCCATGCTTTAGATCTTTCTGTGCAATGGGCCAAATTAATTGTGATTTTAAGGTTATTTGCCTTTCAATGTCACTGTGGCTATAACCAAGTTAGGCCTGATTCCTACAAATCATCATGTAATCTTGGTTTTAGCCTAGCTCATGATTTGGATACAATAGTTGGAATCATGTATCCACCCCAAAAATTGTTCTAGAAAAAAGTGTATATTTCTATATTTCTGTGTTTCTTCACAGCCTATAGAAATTATTCAGATCGTTTAATTCAAAATCTTGTAATGTTTAGCTATAAAGGTTTCCACATTTTAAGCTGCCCTATGCTGTACCAGTGAGACAAATCAAATCAGATATCACAACCCTTTCTTGTGGCAGTGGTCACAAGGACTTCTAGCTACATTAGCTTCGATAAAATGATGAAATGTGGTGTTACTTTGCTGCATAGTATTGTCAGATCTCAAAGTGGGAGTCAACACTGCCCTCTGGTATGTATGTCTCCCTTTTCTCAGAAAGCACAAGATAGCTTCCAGAGGAAGTTCCTTACTTCTCTGTGTGGTAGTTCAGACTCAGAAAGAAGAGCTGGTCTAAATATGCCTAATAAACTCCATGATTTAGTGAGAGGCTTGAACCTTTGCTCTCCATAGTCTCAATCTGACATCTTGATCAATACACCATTCTGCCTGTCTTCTTGCTTCTGGACACAATGCCAAACATTGATAGTTCTATTTAAGACCTAAGTGGTCTTCAAGAGATCACTTCTTCCCATGCCATCTTGCCTGTTCCCTACAATGCAGAGATTGTAAAGTAGTTGGAAGCTACAAGAAATAAGTCCTCTTAGTGGTTGCATCAGTATTCTAGAAGCATTAGTATGATGAAGCAGAGATATCTGATTCCTTTTCCATGTCTTCACTTTTGTCTATTCAATATCTACTTTTCTCATACAAATGTAGCCATTTTATGGTTACCAATAACCCTTTATTGGCAGTCTCTGCTCTTGTTATAACTTTTATTTTATTTCAAAGTACTGCAACTGTACCCGAAAAGCATGACAAGGAGGGTTCAGTATAAATAAATCATTTTTTAAATCTCTTGACTGTTCAGCTAGCAAGAATAAAAAGAAAGTTAAATCTTTACCAAATGAATATTGTTTTGATCTTTCTGAAAAGCTAAAAAAAAAAAAGAAGAAGACACTTTTGTCTGTCTTACTGGAAGTCAACAGATTTCTAAATAGCACTGCTAGAAATAAGCTCTTTTTGGGTAGTAATGATCACTTGTATTGAAGGAAACCACAAAAGATTTTTCAGATCACTAAGTTTAATACTTTGGCACAATATCCATCCAAAAATGTTTTGGCACAGTTCCCAAAGTAACAGGTGCTTGTCTTTGCTGCAACCTGCACATCTAATCTCAGTCTGTCTCATTTCTACCCTGACACATCAACATTCAATATATTCTATATCTTGTTCAACATTAAACAATTTGCTTTGCTATAAAAAGCAAAATCTAAAATTGCACAGCACAAAAGAAATATGCATATCTTTTCCTTCAAGACTTTTATTCAGAGTAAGACAGCTTGGCAAAACACTGTTTTATTGTTACTTTTTATTATATTTTGTTCTCTTCTAAACTCTCCAGCATGTTGATGACAATGAGTATACCAATACATAGAAATAGGTGTATTCATAGATTATTTTTGGCAGCCCTCCAGTGTGGTCTGCTGGGCAACAGGATGGTAATCATAATCCATTGTCAAAGTACTGTATTTTGTCCCTAAATGTGTGAGACCATATTTTAAAAGTGATGCTCAGTTAATCAGAACTATTTGTAACCTCTTTCACTTCTTGTGACCTTGGTTGTTCTATTCAAATAAAGAGTTGACAAACTCTGAATATGAATTTTACTGTTATACTAACTGCTGCTTCTATGTAAAAGTGAATTCACTTTTTTGTTTTAGGAAAACTCCTGATTATAGTGAAACTGGGATTCTCCCATGTAATATGTCTTCCAAATGGATTGTGCTATATGGATGGTATAAGGATTTATTTGCAGACAAGTAATATGTTACTTGTCTCATTAATATTTAATTAATATTTTCATCTAGAACTATGCATTTGCATATTATTATATATGCATATACTTGCATGTTCCTGTTTTCCAATTGCCAAACCAGAAACTAAAATAAGTGATTAAAGTACTGATTCCTTGGCACCTGAAGATTGTTTGTTACAGTAGTGATACTATATTTCCCCGCCAAGTTCCAACAAATTCATGCACTTCATACATGGAAAATCATAACTTTCCCCTTGTTGCTTATTGTCAAGTATAATCCCTTGAAAAAAAATCAATTGTATTGATCCAGTTGTTCAATAGAACAATGTTAAGATGTTGATCCAATTCTTATCTTCCATATTGAAGTTACTAAGAACATAACAATCCTTGACAAGCTCTTGGTTCTATTCTTCCACCCAAATAATTATTAATAAATTATTTCTCTTTACTGTAATGATATGGGTGACAAACCTTTCCAGGATTCTCAAGAGTGGTCAAGCCAACCCACACAGGAACAAGATTTGATGAGGCCATTTTCACCACCTTCACCATATGTTTTCAAGCAGCTGATGCAAAAGGAATATTGTCCCTTGACGAATTAACAACTTCTGAAAAACAGGCAACAGATGGCAGGGACAAAACACAAATCATTTTCTTGCTGAAGTAAGTTGTAAAGGAAAGAGAGAGAGAAAAGGAAGAAAAACAGACAAGTAAATTATTTTCAAATGATGAGAAATCTCTGAAATTTCAAGCAACATTTTTCACGACTCACCAGCAAATTAGACAAGAATTTTAAACATATGATTTCATAGATTTCCTTGGGTTTCTTATGCATTTTAAAGAAGTCTTTTCCTTCTATTTTTAAGAAACTTAATCTGATACTTCGGTATCTTTTGCCATGAAATGTAGACAAATGAGCATGTTTGTGTGAGAGAAAATGAGCACATAAAGCAATAAAAACATTCAGGGCCTTTTTCACACTCCTTAAAGTTGTGGCTTTTTAAAGAGTCATATGAGTAGTCTGTTCCTTGCTACTGGGTGTGGGATGGGTGTGGGATTGCCAGGAAACTGTCACAGAACATTGAATATGAAGATTACGTGACCACAGCATCAACCCAGCAGCACTGAAGCAGCATCAACTTCCCCAAATTTTATTCCCTCAGGAGTTGTGGGCCCCAGATTTGGACACATTCTGTAAGTTAGCTCATTTGAGGTACTCTGGTTCAAAAGTTGTTGCACCATTTTGCCCAAGTAGAGGTCATAACAATGAGGGTTTTACATATAAAGCAGCACATAACAAGGTTGAATATAACTATATGTAACTCTTTGTTTTAATATAACAGTGATTCCTTTGTGTTTAGTGATTAAGAGGCTGCACTAAGACTAGGAAAACCAAGGTCCTAGTTCACTTTGATGGATATTTACTAGGTGACTTTCATTCTCCCTCACCACCATTTACCTCCTATCTAAGTTGCCTTGAACTTCTGGAGAAAATATAAATACGAGCAAAAGCAAACATCTTAAAACTAGTAAACTGAGCTCAGGAAACATTTTCCCCTCTTTTGGGGGATTTTCTAATATAGCAATAAATCATATTTACCCTTGAGGATATTAATAGTCAATTTGCCTTTTCAGAACCATCAAAGGCTAAACAGTATGCACTTTTGATAAATTCTGAAATTTATCCAAAGGGACATCTTTCCAATTGCACTTACAATTTAAGGAGGCCCATATCTAACCTGAAGTTATATTATGCAGGCCTGACAGTAATTTCTGCATCGTTGCACTAAAGTTAAGTTTTACAAAAAATATACATCAATAGTTGAGAGTGAATTTGTGGAAGTACATGTTATCCTATTCATTTCAGAAATTGCAGCAGAAAACATGGAAAGTCAGGAAAGTTGGAAAAAGAGTCTAACTGTGCACCGTATTGGAGCTGAGGAAATAGGTTACTTGCAGAAGGACGCAATTGCAAAATAATTGCTGCACTCTTTTAGGAAAGGAGGAAATTAAATTTAAGTGGGCTCTGTCCATGCTGAAGGATTGAAAACCTTCTAGAATGGTTGAAAAATCTAATTTGTTCAACTACTTGCTTGTCTATATACCAGTAACGATAAAGTGCGCTTAAAAAAATCATAATTTTTTGTTTTTGATCATTAACATTCACTTTTTATCACTCCAGCTTGAGTCTAGGACATTATATCAGCCACATCTTCATAAATCAAGATTGCCACAAACTTTTTCCTTAGACATTGTAATCATAGCATTGAAGTGATAGCATCACTGTTTGTGTCTTGTCATTTCAGCATTCTCAGAGTTTGCTAACAATGCCATTGAAATTCTTGTTGGCCTGAACCTGAACTCTGCTTTTGAGGCATGACTTTGCCTGGGATTATTCACTTCTACTCGTACTTGAGCATGAACTTTGGATCATCTGCTGATTATTGCACTTCCTGCATTCTTAATTCTGGGTAAGGAGATGAGTGGATATCAGTTTTGAACTTGACTAGACTCCTTTAATCACTGCATCTCATATTAATACACAAACACTTGCCTAAAGATGCTAAGCAGGACATCTCTGCTTTCCCTGGCAAACCTAAATGTACTGGGTTCCAGATGTGTGTTATAACTACCAAAAGGCACCTAAAATTGTACTCATTTACACAGGGCACCATCTGCAATCACAACAGTCTTGTAGCTCTGAAACATTTTATTATTTAATTATAATAAAAATCTAATGAGGGCCTGTAACAAAGAAATATTTGCACATGATAGAGGTGAACATGGTTTCCAGCTCTATATTTTGAAAGGGGTGGATTAATGCCATCATAAATTAATTCAGATAGTATGACGGGGAGAAAGAGCACCAATTACCGACAGTTCTTTGTATCTCATCCATCTTTGTTGGTTTTGAAAATTCTGCTCTATTGCGGCAATTTGCCAAATGCCACTTTTTTCAGGTAAATAAGAAAGCTGTTTTTGCTTAGTAACATGACTTCTTTAATTATTAAGAGACCAAATAATGTCATAAATTCCAAGAGAAATATTTTGGGCCTGCAGACCTGCTGTCTTATGTATAATTGTGATTGATGCCTATTGATGTTAAAAATTAGTTTCTCTTTGGTCACAAAAAAGAAGTGAAATTCCACAATTTAGGAGAACTTGGGATCGAAGTTTGGGTTCACACCTCAATCAGGCCTTGAATAAGAAACATTTAGAAAACACTGCATGGTTAATTTTATTTGGATACATCTAGCCTTGCTAAAGAAAACTTTAAAAACACTCATAAATTATAGATAACTTAATGTGGCTCAGATTATTTAAACACACTGATGTTGAGACCAGGTTTCAGAAAACATACTTCCTTAATCTTGGCTTGTTTCAACTGGCTTGCAGATTGCTTCCAGGTCCAGTTCTAGAATGGTTGCTATTAACTTAATACTGCTAAGTTAGTAGATGTGACTTTATTCTTTTTGAAACATTCTGCCAAGAGCAATCCTCGGGCTTAAACTTCCACTAAAGGTGTAGTTATTTTTATATCATAAACCTTTGCTGGTGAATGAAAAGGAACAGATTTACTATTCAACCCTTGGTGCTACCACTTGATGTCTATTATGTCAGAACTACATAGTTCTTTTATGAAGACAGGACTATGTATGCTTACACAGGAGCAAATCTTGTTAATTTCAATAGGATTTTTTTCTGTCAGCGAATTTGGAATGATAGTTTTAATATCCTTGAGGACTTTTAAAAAAATAATTTTATCTACCCCAAAATACACACTCTTATTAGATTCATTTGGGTTTCTTTTCTTTATAAGATGCTTTATAAAAAGGCATTAATTTAATGCCTATAAATAACCCATGACATGTGTTTCTTTCTGTGCTGTTACAGTTGATGAGCTAAATCCCTTGTCCATTAGAGTCTTTACCAAAATACCTTCCTATCTTACAAATGAGTCTTTCCATCACGAAGTTTCCACCGTTTAAAGGACTGTGTCCCTGGTAGATACTCCTGCCTTTCTCTATTGGGGGCATTCAGGAATCCCTAAGAAAAAAATAAGGTCTGGATTTGTACATATGCATGTCACACACCTTTCAAGCCAAGCTGATATCTAGCCAGAATGGCAGCCTGATGCCTTCCAAATATTTGAAAGTTCATATCTCAAGGGTCAAAATCCATGGGAGTTGAATTCAATTCAAATGAAACCAGTGGAGGTGAAAAAGCATAGCATAATGTGCCAGTCTTAAAAAAATATTCCATTATTCTCAAGGAACCTCCATTCCAGTGTAGATATTGCTCTACAGCTGGTGGAATTATTCTGCGTTATTGCTTGTAATTGAATTGTATGTGAGTGCAGCTATGCAAAAATGGGATGAAGCACCATCTGCCCTTCAGCAACGGAAAACCTTGCATACCATGACATTTTGTGACTTCGGTGTAAAGTTAGCAAGTAATCCTTAATGAATAAACCTCATCTAAAGTTTAAAATATCGGGGGGAGGATTAAATGGGCTTGAAGAAAATATCTCTTTCCTTTTGTTCCTCTCTCTCTCTCTCTCTCTCTCTCTCTCTCTCTCTCTCTCTCTCTCTCTCCCTCCCTCCCTCCCTCCCTCCCTCCCACTCTCTCTCTCCCTCCCTCCCTCCCTCTCTCTCTCTCTCTCTCTCTCTCTCTCTCTCTCTCCTGTACTGTATGCATTGTTTAATTATAAGACCTCTTTAAAATATTTGGATCATCTTTTAAATAACAGGGACAATCTATTAGGATAGAATAATAGATCTGAAATTAAAGTCACTTGAGATAGTATAAATTAACAGAATGAGATGGTGAGAGAATGATTGCATTTGATTCCATAGAAACTTCAGTATTTAGTTGGTGTTTAGGTGTATAATAGCCCAGCTATGCCAAATGGGAAAGGAGGGAGCTATTAGGTAAAGATGAATCATTGGGTGGGGGATTGTTGCCATTTAGGAAGTAGGGCATGGGCACAAATACACTGAAGGCTATTTTATTGACTATCAGTTACAGATACTCTCTCAAGCTGAAGTCAACCCTCTCAATCTATTGTTGGTTGTTTCTTTTTACTAACCAAATGGATCGTCTTGATCTTATAGAAATTGTTTTTCTTTAATTTGACTGGGTAGTTATTGGTTTATAGCAAGGGTGTCAAACTCAAGGCCATGGGGGATGGATCGGACCCATGGGGTACTTAGACCTGGCTCAAAGGACAACCCTGGAAAGAGTGAAGGACTGGCCTACGGTGCTTCTGAGCTCCTGAGCTCTATTTTTGGCTGCCACGGCCTCCTGCAATCCTCTGTCAAAAACAGAGCTTGGGAGGATCACACGTGGCAGAGGGTTGCAAGAGGCCATGGCAGCTGAAAACGGAGCTCAGGAGCCTGTTTTTGTCAGCAGAGTGCTCAGGCCACCACAGGCATCCCCAACAGAAGTGACAACAAGCTGGCCATGACCACCCCAGCTCCCCAAGGTCAAACAAAACCCTGATGCGGTCCTCAAGGAAATTGAGCTTGACACCCCTGATTTACAGTTTTGTTATTAACATATTAATATTTTATTAGGCTCCTAATTTAGTATTGTCACATAGAGAAATTTATCTGTCTGGTCACTGTGTTAACAATGACTTTGTAGTATATATTAATTAATTTAGTTTTTAATATTTAAGTCTTTTAAACCTTACATTAGTTAAGTCTTAAAAAGTTAAGCTTTTTAATTGTTGAAGTGTTTTTAAACACTTTTATGAAATTTGATAGTAAATTTCAATATAAATTAAATTCCCTTAAGGATTGTACTAAAACCTTGTTTTTTCATCTACACATCTATCAAATCTCATTTTCTTGATTCTTAATTTTTCTTGTTATTGAATTGTATTAATCATTAATCATAGTAAATAATATCATAATAAATTTGATTGATTGATTGAAAGTGTTGCCTGAATTTTCTCCCTGTTGAAATAAAATACAAGGAAAGAAAATTGAGTATTTTAAACTAAAGTACACAGTTGTGACAAGGTCCTTGCTGATTCATGTGGCCTTCTTACTCATAATCTATTTTAATCACATAACTCTGGTGAGATTTTTTGGCACGATGTCATAGTTTCATAGTATTATTTTCTAATTATCTTGTCTCTTATTTTTTTCATACTCTGAAACATGCCCAAAATAAATCCACTACTTCCTTTGTGTCAATAGACTAACCACCCACTTGCTTCAGAAGTGCTCTTTCCACTGGAAACTCTAAACCAAAATTTTATGCATTCACAGTAAATACTTTTCTGGGGTTTACTTAGTTTTCTTCTACTAATTACCTTATCATCACATTTGCAGGGTTATGAATTTGATTAAAAGAAAAGCTCAATTATACCATTTAATAAATGCATATTACCTGTTGCAAGGTAAATAGCAGACCAGTCCTTGTAACTGCAAGTTGATATATCAAAGAATTAGTAGAACTATGTCAATTTTTGCCTCTATTTCTAAATATTTGAGTTTATATATTATAGATATGGAAGATATCTGGCAATGTATAGGTAGTCCTTGACTTACAACCACAACTGAGTCCAACATTTATGTTGCTAAGTGAGACACTTGTTAGGTGACCTTTGCCCCATTTTACAACCTTTCTTGCCACACTCGTTAAGTGAATCAGTTAGTAATATGGTTATTAAATAAATCTGGCTTCCCCATTGACTTTGCTTGTCAGAAGCTCACGAAAGGTGATAGCATGACGCTGGGACACTGCAACCATCATAAATATGAACCAATTGTCATGCATCTGAATTTTGATCATGTGACCATGGGGATGCTTCAGTGGTCATAAGTATGAAAAACCATCCTAAGTCACTTTTCAGTGCCTTCGTAATTTTGAACAGTCACTAATTGTCGTAAGATGAGGGATTATGTGTACCACCTTAGAGCAAAACATTGTTGACTTTCAGGACATTAATGTAGGAATTCAGAGCTTGAATTGTGATTCTGCATCTAAATGTGGAGAAAGCATAAATCCATGCTATATCTGCAGAGCCAGTTTGCTCTAATGGTTAAGGCACCAGGCTAGAAAGAAGGAGATCATGAGTTCAAGTCCTTCCTTACCCATGAAAGCCAACTGGGTGATCTTGGCCCAGTCATTCTCTCTCAGTCCAACCTACTTCACAGGTTATTGTTGTGGGGAAAATAAGAGGAGGAAGGTATGTTAGATATGTTCATTGCCTTGAATTATTTGCAAAAATAATAAAGGCACAATATAAATTTAAAAAATATTTTTTTAAAAAATTAAAATGTCCCTGAAGCTTTAAGAGGGTGCAAGTCACAATTGGACAGATTGTGCTGTTAGTAATCATAATCTATTTCACAGAGTTCAGCATTAATTATCTGCATGGGTTAAGAATTGCTAAATTACTCATGCTGTCATAGTTAAGCTATAACATCTTAAACCACAGTGGAATCTAGGTTTCCAGAAAGATCATGACAACCATTAAAGCCAAACTTAGTTATGATATCACAATACCCTTTTTCAAAATCTACTTAGATTTTTCCAAATTCATGTCTCCAGTTACCCATCAGTGTTGCTTGTACGTCATGGCACTCTATTTAAATGAAATAAATATAAAATAAATAAATTTTCCCCTAAATTCTAGGAAACCTAGGAGTTATATTTTTATATCCAGGAAGTAGTTCTGTGCATCCTTTTTTTAAAAAGATGAGGCTATGATATGAAAACAGAACAACTCTGTTATTGATTAAAGCAGTGCGATTTTACAGTCCTTTTTCTACATCATTTTCAGGGTATATAAAACCTTACCAGAAACATCAGTCTGCATTAAACTCTTAACTCAGCACACATGCTGCCAAAATTGAAAAGGAACATTTTCAGTGAAGATTCTTATCAAGGAAAGACTAAACTAATCAAGGAGAGAAGCAAGCTGGAATTAAAGAGAAACTTCCTAACCATGAGAACAATTAACAAGTGAACAGCTTACCTTCAGAAGTTGTAGGTGTTTCATCAGTGAGGTTTTTAAGAAGAGACTGGACAACCACTTGTCTGAAAAGGTATAGGGTCTCCTGCTTGACCAAGGGGTTGGACTAGAAGAATAAATACTCACAGTACTTTTAAACAATATGCCAATAAATTATTTGTGTGCATATATGCATGTTTCAATTGTATAAAGGTCTTATTCATTTTCCTGAATTTTTGGAAAGACAAATGCCACTTCTAGGCTTCTGCAAATTAAGTAGAAGAAATCCTGATTGAAATCCTAAATAGTTTAAACTACTCAAAATTAACAGTTCTGAGCCAAGTATAATTTAGCATGTTAGTTAGCCATGTTCATGGTACTATCCTTGAAAACTTTTTTGAAGTTCTTCAAAAATGTGTTTGTGGACAACAGATTTCCTAGCCCACATTTTGTTAGAAAACCTATATTTTTAAAAAGTTTCTATATCTGCAATTGAAATTGCAGAGTTGGACATTTTCTGAAAAATTTGTTTTAGATTATTTGATATAAAATCAGGCAATGTTTTTGTCAGTTTTTATATGAAATAAGAAAAATATTTAATTATGATGTGCCTCCTTGAGCTGATGAACAAATTTGTGCAGAGAATTGTGCAATATTGATTGTCTTCTTTTTATTTTTAATGCTGGTGTTCAACAAATTAACAACAAAGCAACAGAGGCCAACAGTTTATCAATTGACTAGCATTTTTATCCAAAGCAAAATTTAAAATTGTTCTCATTTTCCAAAGCAGTGAAATAAAGAGAATTGTGAATTTTGAACCAATGTAACTTTTAAAATCCTAGTAATATTTAATACAGCTTTAACTCTGTTAAAAAGACTATAATAAAGAGATGTCATTGTGGTGTAAATAAAAACATGTCATAAATAGATTACAAACAAAATGAATTATCTGGTTCCCATTATCGTGGCCATTCCGCTTAATGTAAGCCCTATTATAAGTCTCAAATGATGGCTAAAGGGCAAATAACACAGTTTATGACTTTGTGTCCTAGATTCATGCAGTTGCTTATCATCATATATTAGTGCATTAGTCATTATTGTGTCCTGCTTTGTTGTTTTCTTCAGCCTTCTCAATGGGACAGAATGCTAGAAAACATGGCCCTTTAGTTTAATTCAACAAGATCTGTGACAAGCGTCAAGAGGTACTCAAGTTTGATCTTAGAGAATGTGATGGAACATAGATAAAAAAAGTTGTTTCCTTGGTAACCTGCATATAATCAAAGATTTACTATGGTCCTGTTTCTATGTGCATAATTTCAGAGGAGATGATAATCGTCTGGAGATCGCCATTATTTGAGTGCGCTGACATTCAATTAGTAGTTTAAAAGGCCAGATTGAAGCCAACTGGGTATATGTTTATATCTTTACAATAAGCTGCTATTTTTCCTCCTGATTGCTGAAGCCAAACTGAGTATGCACTGTATTTCCCATTGGTCACTATATACCTGGGTATGAAAACTGAAGAGATTTGGGGAACTGGATGTGAAGGAACATTAGATATTAATCAAATCAGACATTGCTATTACAGCTAAATATCCCCAAGCTACATAATGGACAACCCATTGCTTTCAGTGTACATAAACAAGGAATTCCCTATCAATACTATGAATTCCCAATACAATAAATATTTAATCAAGTCTGGCCATTGAGAAATATTTAGTCTGGCCATCCATTTTGCAAATACTAGCAATTGGAATTAAATGTTTATGACTCTAAAATATAAATTTATGGTATTTATTCCTCATTTTTTTATCTACACTAAGGAACAGAATCAAAAACACCTTGACTCATGAAGCAGCTATTGTAGCTTTTTCCTCTTCAAATTAAGGTATGGAAATAGTGTAGGAATGTATTCTATTTACCATTCATCACATCAGGTAATACATATTGTACATGTATTGTGCAACATATTGCAATTGTGCAATATTTCCCATATCTTTTTCTGCCCCCTCCATCTCATTATGTTTGTTTAATGAATTCATATAGCTGCCCATATCAACAAGTGACTCTAGCCAGGGAATGTTGTTAAAAATAAAATCGTAAATTGTAAATCCTTATTTTTGGCTGCAAAATATGCTAAAATAAATAGGAATATAAGAGGAAGTAGAACAATTGAAAATGAAGACATACAATATGTCAAATATCATAGCAATAAAATTTATATACCGCTCCACAGTGCTTTACAGCATCTCTGAGCAGTTTACAATGTCAATGTATTGTCCCCAACAATATAGGTCCTCATTTTACTGACCTGGGAAGGATGGAAGGCTGAGTCAATCTTGAGTCCCATCAGGTTCAACCTCCAGATTTTGGGTAGAGTTAGCCTACAATACTGCATCCTAACCTTTGCACCACTAGGTTAATCTTTTTTGCAGGATCCTGGGTTGTTCACCAGGGTTGGTCACCTGGGTTGGTCACCAGGACCAGAGATTTAGTCTTCCAAGCTTTCATAATCATGTTGAAGCCCATCCTCAGGGAACTTCTGTCTAACACATTCCAGTAGTCCCAGATTGGATCCTGCAACATTATCCTGGGACACATATATTTGCTTTCATTCATTAATCTTTGTTCTTTTCTTTTTTCTTATAGTACATATCAATTTCTATTAATCTGTGCTACATATAAAACATTACTTTTTCCATTCATATTGTTTCTTTCAAAATTACCATGATATTGCCCTTTTCCAAAATAAGACCACATTTTATTAGGACATCTGCCTTCTCATTGAAATGCCAACTGATTAAAATTTTCAATTATGTAAACTTTTAAGTAATTAGCTAATTAATGCTATTCATTAATAAAACACAGTGAAATCTCAAACATAAGCCTATAATATTTTTAAATTGTTTTTCTTAGCTTCTTGTTCATTTAAATGTGTTATTTAAGCATTAAATTTTATTCCATTTTGAACTCTGATCAATGTACACATGAACATGTTAATTAAGCCAGTTCATTAATGCATCTAAACTTCCTATATGCTAATCAGGTTGTTTTCACATTTTCATTTCTTTCATATATCATTATGTGCCACTTTGAATGAAAAGAAAAAGATAAAATGGCATTCATTGGCTATTTCATATAATTATTAGATTTGATCACTATATTTGATCACTGGTCCAGATATACAGTATGTCTTTAATCATTTGTAGCATTTTATAACTCTATTTCGTCTGCCAAAGCAACATGCAGAATGTGTACAGCATATGAAAACACCAATAAAATTACAATAAAGCAACTGCTAACTGTTATTGTGCTTAAAAATCAACATAAAAGCATATATAAACAATACTAAAGACAGTTCTAGAAATTAGGAACAGATGTGTGAAAGTCCCACCTTTTGGCATAGCTCTGAGGGGAAGGCTCATATGAAGATATGTATACCATGTCACATATTACATCAAATTACATCCAAACATCATCTTATTGATTCCTGTCCAATGCAGACCTCAGTCTGATTTCAACTCATTGAAATGCGGGCATCCACATTCCTTCCTGATATACAGGCTTCATTTTTTTCTGTTAAATCTAAGAATTGGCTGCAAGAGTGCTTATCTATACATACTAACCAATTGGCTGACTACGCTTCAATTCCAGAATCTTATTGCAAGTTTCCAATCTCACATGGAGTCAGTCAATGCTATCTGAGATTGACCCTTGTGGGAAATTTCATAATGGAATCTACTACAAGCAGAATCACCCTCAGAAGGCGATGGAATTGATTAGCTTAATCCTCCTTCTCCAACGGCTATTGGTTGATTGGTTGAGAAACATCCTTTTGAGAATTAGTTGATTGTCTATATTCTTTCACACTTGGCCACTTAGTCTAATTCCCCATGACATCCCTACCACTTAAAGTTTCACATTGTTAGGTTTTTTTTCCTGTTTCCAAATAAAGCACTGGATTGCTAATATCCACCATGGGGCCCAGGTGTGATCAAAAAGAAGATGATTCTTGAGAATGACATACTACTGAAGTTTCACTTCATTTTAAAAATTCTTTAAACTAAACAACAACAAAATCACTACTAGCAAATGGGAAAAATTGGTAAACATCAACATTTTGCCTTTGAAATTGTTTTTCCATAAAACAAAAAGTGAACAAATACCTCAGTATTCATCATGAATTGGTTCCAGAAGGTGAGATGAGAACAAAAAAAATGAATACCAAACAATTTTTTTTCATAAAGAATAATGTAGTGAGTCACAAGGCAACTGACACCAACAAGTTCTAGCTTGTGCATTGAGTACAGTGCCGGATTAAGGCTCACTGGTCACTAAGCACTGACAAATCTTGGTGCAAATCCTTTGAACATACTATATAAATCTTCATGGGTTTTTTTTCTCAACTTTGTGATGCCCCCTTAGGCCTGGTGTTCTAAGCACGTACTTAGTCTGCTTAATGGTTAATACACCACTGATTAAGTACCAAACAAACAATGAGTACTGGGGCAAAAATTTCACAAAACACAAAATGTGTTGAGTAAGAAATCTGATGAGTTTCAAACAGTTGAATACCAAGGTACCACCATAATAGCAATTTCAGAGACGATTACATTTCCAAGGAAGAAAATAAATATATAAATTGGGACTCTCCATACAAATAAACTCTGCAAGCTTTTGACTTATATTTGCAATGTATAATTTAATGACAAGAAATATTGGTGAATAGAAAGAATTAATCAATTGGTTACACATCTTTGCCCTGTGGTTCATGCAACCATCTTGTGACAAGAAACCATAAAGAAGTAAATGCCAGAAGTGGGCGCTTATTTCTGAAGATATTAATTGCCATAAAACAGTCACTACTAAAAAACAGAACATAGAAATAGTATTAATACTCTATTTTCTTTTACTCATTCATTCATTTAGTCTGTTTAATAACTCTCTTTCATTATTACAAAATAATGCCAAACTGGGGGAATTGCACAATGAGAACCATAAACCAAACAAAATGAGAGGGATGCTTTTGACACAATTTAAGTTACCACATCTTAGGCAACAAGTGGACAAAATGAATAACATCTTGGGGGACTAACAAAAGCATTATGGGTCAAAATAAAATATTATTTTCCTACAAATGCAAGCTATATAGCAGCTTATGATTCTTTTCTGTGTTTATGAAGTATTTGATCGCACAGATTTACAGATGGATGCAGAACAGCATTTCCAGGAGGGGAAGAATAAAATCTGTGGGCGGTTTTTTTTTTTGCTCCTGTATTGTTTAGATCCATATGTGAGTTCTATTCATGGGCTTGGAGAGAAGAAGAATGCAGGAACAGCTGTACAGAGTTAGAATGACAATGCATCTATCTAGACCAGTTTTTATTATTAGTTCCAGCCACTCTAACATTAAGACATCCCTCTCAATGTGAACATGTAACCAAGCCCTTGTTGTTTTTAAATGGATATTCCACAGAAGAAGAACATGCATTTCTCTCTCATATTCTTTTGATCCCCATGTCTTGTATGCAACCTTTTTGTCTCAAGCCAGCACTTTCACTTTCTACGTATTGCAATGAGCTCCTCTTCCCCATTAAACATAGGGACAACTGCAGAACAGCTCTCTCTTTTTTTGCCTAGTTGTTAGTGGTTCCACAAATTGTGGATAACAATCCTGAAGAAAACATTCCCAAGGAGAGACAATAATGAACTCATTGTAGCAATTCAGTCTCATGTATGAGTTTAGAAACAATTATTCCTCCTCTCCTATCTGCCCATCTCCTCTTTCAATTCCTATTTTTATAATTCCCAATAGTTCAGACTCAGAAGGACAGAATTAGTGCATTCCTCCATGACGCAAGAGGCCCATCATGTGGAAATTTTATGAACCCAGAAGTATGTTCTTCTCAGTAAACAAAAACAAATGTAGGTGGAGGAGGGGAACTCTTCCTCTGAAGAGGACTCTGGAATACATATGGCTTTTACCATCTGGCCTACAGCCTTAAACATAATAAACATGATAAATCTTCCCAAGTGGAATCTCTTTTATGAATGCTAATACATAAAAACACACATGCGAGAGGTTCTAGGAGGCAGCCCCTAAGCCATAGAAAATGCTTTGCATCATTTTACTGGCACCCAGAATTGGATTGTATTATGGGATGAATTGATAAAAATTGCTTTCAAGTGCACAAATTTAGATCTCTGTCACTTTGGAGCCCATAAAAAGAAAAAGGAATAGATGAGGGTTGAATAGGTAATATATTGAAACTGAGGAGTCAAAAGAAGGAAAGAGAGAGCGAAAGAGGAGATGGATGTAACAGTGTAGTAAAGATGAACTTCCATCATATGTGAAAGTGAGGAAAGCATGAATACACAATGATGAAAAAGCAAGGTCTTTCTGCAAAATTAATAATTTTTCAGTTTTGATAATATAAAGTTGAAAGATATTAGACAGCCAAGTCATAATTCCCAATCAAAATTCTCTGCATTATATTTGGAACAATAAAGAATTTCTAGTTAAAATAATTAATCTGGTTTCAGAGTTATTCCATTTACTGTCTATACCCAAAATTTAAGTCAAATGTGCATATAACATCTTCACTCCTTTGACTGAATTATTCCTCCTTTTTTATTTTACATCTAATTACTTCTCATTCACTTTATTAATTTGCATGAATGCATCCTAATTCATATGCCTGATGAGTCTTTGTCTGCTCCACAAAGAAATTTGGCAATATTTTATGGCATTTGTATTAGCCCTGAATTTAGAAAAAGAAGAAATTATTAGTACTTATAGATTTTGTGTGTTAATGCAGAAGCATTCTTTCTCAATTAGGATGAATGAAGTTATAACTGAGAATGTTTGCAAGGCATGTTTTCTAATAGCTTTATAATCTTTCACTTTTACCTGTGACAATACCATAAAACTATTTGATTCAATTGATACAAACTCCAGGATATTAAGAAGGTTACATGAGACGAATACCAAGTCTAATGACAGATGCATCGAAGTGCAAATCTGAGCTCAGTGACTTTTGGCAAGCAGGCTGAAGAATTCTGGCACCAATCAACATGTCTATAACATTCTGCAAGCATAAATATATCTCTTAAATTGTTTTTCCATGCTTCTTGCCTGGATGCACTCACACAAAAACATGCCTGGGATAGAGTGTGTGCTTGTGTGCCTATATTATGCATGTCCGTGTGTGTGTGTACTATAGGGGTATATAATTAAAATTGCATGTGCCAATGTTTTAGAATCTTTCTGTCTATTCAACAATGAGTCAAGATAAATGGTACCCTGCCGTAAGAAAAAATGAACTTAGTTAAATAATAGATGTTTTTGTTCAAAGTTCTATGCTGGCTTATTTTTATTCATTTTCACTACGGTCCTGTGTGAAAAAATCACTATCATGATGATTCCATTGAAGAAAAACTGAAGCTGTGCACTTTTATGAATCAAAAGGCACAGAACTTTATGGCATAAGATAAACTTGGAACAGTAACTCATGCCCTGATCAACCTGCAGATAGAGTACTGCAATGCTCTTTACATGGCAGCCTTTTAATTCTTCCCAGAAATTGCAACTGTTTCGGAACATGGCAGCCTGTGTTTCTCTAACACAATATATTACTGTGCATCCATAAATTGGGCCCCTGCACTGCTTACTCATTTTGAAACACAATTTAAAGTTATAGCGTTAACCTTAAAAAAGTCTTAATGCTTGACGCTTGGAGCAGGGGTGGTTTTCACATCCCTAAATAGGATGAAATAGAGCCAGAGCTGATGACCCGCAATTTCCGCTACTGGTTTGGGTGAACCGGTAGAATACCACCCCTGACCTGGGGCTATGTTTTCCAACCAGATTTGGCCTATCCTGTTAAAACCCTGTCAGGCAAGTCTCCTTGCACATATTTCCCGAGTGTCAAAGGAGACAAAACTAGAAGCAGGACTTTTCCATAGCAGAGCCAACATTGTAGAATGATCTTCCCACTGAAATCTGACTGCTCCCTTCCCTGATAGCTTTTAGTACATTCTCAAAAGTGGAGCTTTCTTCCAAGGCTTTTCAGCAACCTTATCTGCGCCTCCTGTTATTCATTTTTTTCCCTACTTGTTGTTTTGCATTGCAATGCAGACTGTTCACTGTTTTAATTGCATTGCTATTATTTTTATTGTGACATTGTAACTGGAAGAGTCACAAGACTGCAGTCAGAAAACAATCCAATAAACAAATGTGTAAAACTGTCAGAAACACTTCACTAGATTCTAGTATAATCTGATTATTACGGAAAAACCCTAACAGCCTTTTGTTGTTGCTGTTCCAGGCAACCAAATTAGAACCAAAGGATGGAAATTGCAGAAAGGCAATTTTTAGCTAAAGTTCAAGTGAACCTTGTTAAGGCAGGCTTTTCAATTTGGAAGAAACTGTCCTTAGAGGCAGTAGCTCTCCTTTGGTGGATATATATTAATTAGAGGTTCTTAAGAATGCTGCCACTACATTCAGTATGATAAAATTCTGGGATTGAAAAAGAATATGACTATATATTTTCAAATTCATTTCTAATTATATAATCCCATAGTTCCCAGCTAGTCTATGCAATCCTATGTGGATCTACTTGGAGAAATAGAACTAGTAAACTGATTAAAGTTCCTCTGAACTTCATCTGATACTCTCTTAGTGTTAACCTAAAAAAAGTTTTAATGGCTTGGCACCTGGCACCATCTTTTCCAACCAGATTTGGCATATCTTGTTAAACCATCTCAGGCAGGTCTCCTTGCCCATACTTCCTGACATAAATATGCCACTTGTTTGTACTGCCCTTCCCAATTCCATCCAAACTGGGTTATGATCCGAAAGGACCCTAGCCGCAATCTTTGTCTTCTTCACCCTAGAAAGCAAATCATTAGTGATTAGTATAAAATCAATCCTTGAAAGAGATTGATGTCTATCAGAAAAGAAAGTAAAATCATATTCCTCTGTGTTTCTTTCTCGCCAAATATCTCTCAATTCAAAGTCATCCATCATATCAAAAAAAGGTTTGGGTAGCTTAGCTCACATCTTAGTATTTGGGCGAGTGGTCTTCTTATCTCTTTTAGTGTCTATCACACCATTCCAATCACCCAATAGTATACAAGACCTATAGTCCCACTGTACTAATTTAGCATGAAGATTTCTATAGAATCCGTCTTGCTGTTGATTAGGAGCATCTGGATTGGGCATTTTTATCCACTTACTAAGAATCTGGGATAGATAGGTGTCTTATTAGATTTTTATTCTATCTATCTATCTATCTATCTATCTATCTATCTATCCATCCATCCATCCATCCATCCATCCATCCATCCATCCATCCATCCATCCACTCACCCACCCACCCACCCACCATCCATCCTATCCTATCCTATCCTATCCTATCCTATCCTATCCTATCCTATCTTATCCTATCCTATCCTATCCTATCCTATCCTATCCTATCCTATGTATCTACCTACCTACCTGTGTTTGCATTTTCAACTCAAGCTGACAAAAGTACTTAATACTCCTGCCTTCTGTTTTCCCCACAATGACCTCCTGAAGTGGGATAGGCCAAAGCAGAGTGACCCAATCTGCTTTCAGGCCCAAAGGATATCTAAGATAGTCTGCTGCTTTCTGGACTAGCACCTTAATCACTGCAGCAAACTGTATGTATGTTAGTATGTACTTCTTTCATTTCTTTCTTTTTATTTACCTTTAGAAATGATTTTTTCCTAATGGTTAGAAAATTTATTTAATCACCTATGAGGAAAAAAGGGCCATGTCTTAAATTAAGAATCTAATGTTCCTTGTACATAGATAAAATGGCTGGCAGTATTTTGGATATAATTGATGAGATTCAATTTAGGATTATGCTCTTCTCTTCTCCAGCAAATTAGGATAGTAACATTAACATTGCCTACAATGTCTTATAGCAGCCCAAGAAGAAATATTATCAGAGTGGTAAGGATCCTTATTGCTGAAGATGGTAGATCTGAAACCAATCCACAGGCAACACTACCACCATTGTCCTCTTTTACTGGCATTGTGACCATCTCTCCTACTTCTGCAGCATCTTTAGGGAGGAATGCTGCACAATTATCCTTATTTAAGTGGAAAATTAACAGGGCCTTTCAGGATGTTGGGTCTTGTTTCAGAGACCCTCTGTGTAGAAGGCAAGTAGAATTGGCTGGCCAGAATAGCTCACCATCTATTTTATATGATGCTAATTAACCTGAACTTAAAGGTGGTGAGGAAGCCTGGCTAAGAAAGAAGATTGATTATAAGGAAATCGGTTTTGCAGTTTAGCACTTTGTTTGTGTCACTGCCTTCTATTCTTTGCTTGATAGCAAGGCATTGATTTAAGAGCCAGAGAGCAGCTCTGTCTCTGACCAATTGCTCTTCTCCAGTGCTCCTTTGAAAAGTATTCCCCAACTGGGTCTGCAAGGGGTCATTCATTCTAAGAATGGTACAAATTTTTAAGCGTAAGTCTTGTGGCTCAGATGAGAATAAATGGGCTTGCTGTTTAGATTTCTTGCTAGTATTAGTCCATAAACCTTGACTCCTTAGCTCCAAGATTGCCCTAGTGATCCAAGAACAGCCCCCTCTTTGTTAGCGCTAACCTGAATCAATTAGCCCCAGCTATCCCGTGGGAAACAGAAAGACAATAAAGAGAAAGAGACAATAGAGAGAAGCTTTCAGCCAGTCCAAATTACACTTAGCACCATCTTGTGGCCACAATAAATAAATGTCTCCACAGCATTATTTTATACTTTGGAACACAGCAGTCTGTCAAAGAACTACTATTGTTGTTGCTACTGCTGCTGTTCCTGCTGCTACTACTACTACAACGTCTTGTATTTTTATTGTTGTTGCTGTAATTTTCTACTGAGCCTTGAGAAACTAAATAATTTACGTAAAGAAGTGAAGTTTTTGTTAGAAAGTGATGTAGTGACAAGATTATGTACTCACAAATGAGTTCTACTATCTTCTAGAATCATCTAAATATTGTTACATTGCCTCAGTGATAGCAGAATGAAGCTATTAAAATACATCCCTAGCACATAAGAACTATCCAGACACTGCTACATTGCTCTGGAGATCCTATTTCTGATGCATAATGGCCAGAGACATGGTGTGCTAAGCAACAAAATTTAAAAAACAATCAGCTGTTCCATAATAACTGAAAGATTAGGGTTGTGTTTTCAGAGTATCCATAAGAAGATAATCTCCTTTTGCTGGTCGTATTATCTCATCCATCCAGCCCTCCATCCATACACCCCAATCTGAGGTGGAAGATTGATAGTTCCTCAAGATCAGGTGACAGTATATTGTATCCTTATGAATCTTCTTTATGTAATATATTTCCTATAGATTAGATAGCAATGAATATCCCAATAGGTTAACCACCTTAAATATGTGTCTCAGAAAGAGACATTTGATCATGATAATATAAGGTCTCCTGCTTAAGCAGAGGGCAGGACTAAAAGACCTCCAAGTTTCCTTCCAACCCTATGATTCTACATTCTATGTTCTATGTATTTGAATAGAGAGAAGGTATATAAATGAAATAAAACAATGTGGGATACTCACTGTAGCTGCATTTAAATTATATTCATGTTATGTTTACCTTTAGTTTGCTGTTTATGAGAAGGGAACTTTGACATGTGACCCAGATCACCACTCAGTGTAAACTTCCAAAAGTTGGAAGTCATAGAAAGCTTGATAGCCCTGCCCTGGAGTATCTTGAGAAGTTGTGGAAAAGGAAGACTTGGTACTTGGGAAGAGTTGGATTCTATGGGCATAATGGAGAAAATACCAGACCTCTCATGAGCTCCATTAGTCAGACTTTTCCTTAGAGTCGGGGTAAAGGAGTCCCTACACATTTTACTCCACTAGTTGCTGCAAACTCTAAGGGGTGGTGTTCATCTTTGTTTCAAGGCTACTGAGCCAGCGCTGCCTGAACACATTTCCTCCAGCATGACATCCTGGAGCCATTCTTAAAATATATTCCTTTCCTCAGTTCTTAATTCTAAGATATGATATGAGGTTATGAGAAGGTAATGCTGAACACAGGGTTACTCTGAACAAGCAACTGCAGACATTTATTAAATATTTGACTTATCTTGAACACAAGTTATACAAGATACCATGTTCCTATTACCAATGATGTCACATCAGACACCACTACATGGAGAGTTAGGGAAATGTATGTAGATATAGACATGGACATGTTACAATATAATTTAATTAACTCAGACACTTCTGATGTCTACATACAGTTTGTGTTTCCTGAGAAAGGAAGACCTTACCAACCCCACTTATTAGCCAGGAAGAGGAGGAAGAGCAAAGATGAACAAGATGCCTTTCTCCTACCAAGAGAGTTCCATCCTCCTGCTAATCCTCTTCCATTTGCCTAACAATAGATGGCCAATCATGTAACCACTTGATTATTGCCAATTGATCCTTTACTGTTGCAACCCAGTTATCATAATCATATATATGAATCATCAGTATACGAGGAAGAATTTGGGATAATATCATTGATAGCCTTGGTGCTGAAAGATCAAGGTCTAGAGGCTAAATCATCTTCTCTTGATTTTGCCCCTAGAGCCTCACACTTTTGATTTTTAATCATCCAGTTTGTATAACCATCATAACTTTATGGTGAGAAACTAGAAGACAGGAGTGCACACAAGTGCTTTGGGGGGACATTGAAAGGATGCTCCTAAGTGGCTTCAAGAAATCAAAGATGATTAACCATCTGTGCTCAGATACAGGGTTGAAATCCAGCAAGTTCTGACAGATTCTGGAGAACCAGTAGCGGAAACTTTTAGTAATTTGGAGAACTGGCAAATGCCATCTCTGGCCAGCCCCTGAGTGGGGTGGGAATGGAAATTTTGCAGTATTCTTCCTTTACCACACCACCAAGCCAAGCCCACCAAGCCACGCCCACAGAACCGGTAGTAAAAAAAAATGAATTTCACCACTGCTCAGATGGAGACTTGAAACTTCTGACTAAGAGCTCTCAAACATTGAAACAAGTTTCTACAACAACTTGGTTTTGATCCTTCTGTCTAGACCTGGCCAATGCTTTCACCTCAGTCTCTGAACTGAGGCTACTAAGACAAGCAGTTCCTTCAGAAATCAAATGCTTGGATTTACAATTACAAGTCGTCCAAAAGCTTCTGGGTCTGCCTGATTTGTCTTTTCTGAGAAAAGTGACAACTGTAATATTTGCTGGGGGTGGGGATGGAAAATCAACTCTGTTGCTTCGGAAAAGTCAAACCCACAAGAAAACTTGTTCAGCCTTAAAATGTGGAACACATTGAACTTCTTCCTGTAACATGCACATTTGGGATAGAGGAACTATTTGCTTGTGGATACTTCTCAAGCAAGACACTAAATTTGTCAGATAAATTATGTCTCACTCACCAGCTCTCCAGAAATTCCTGTTGAATTGTCTACAGCATAGGTTACACCCATAACTCTATGCAGGAAAAGACCTCTGAGACCTATTGTACTATCCTAGATAGATTTTTTTTTAATCCTACAAGGTTTGCTCACATTTCTTTCTGTTTCAATTTATTCTGATGTTCTTTTTCCTAGATTTCACACTTGTTATGTAGAGTTGGCATTTTCCCTTTCATATGAACAAATTACATTCCTTCCTACACAGTTTACAATGCAGTATGAAAGTTCATTGAAAGATAGATAGGGGGAAACAACAATTCTCAAAACCATAAAAAGGAATAGAAGCAGATAAAAGTAAGAAAATGCTATTGGTTTATTATTTTGGCTAAAACAAAACGCAGAGCAAAAGTGACATATAGCCACACAGGTTGTCTTGACAATAGAGTGCTTCTTATTTTTGATGGCTAAATGATCACAACATGCAAGGGGCTGTCCTTCTCTGTTACACTGCAAATGCCACACTATAATTTAAAATTTCAGATTTCAGCCTATCTACTCAAGGTTTCATTCTGGGTATGGGAGAGCAGGTGTCAAAGCTTTAAAAGAGATGGGCACAAAAAAAATTGTATGCAAAATATTGAGAAGAAATATTTTAGCTCTACATCAGACTAAAAGATTAAACATAAAAGGCTCAAGTGTAGATAATAAATATGGAGACGAAGAAATGTCAAGCTATAAAGGGTGCACTTATTCAACAATGGAGATTTAAAAGAGAAAATGGAAAGTTTAACTCTACATCAAGCTGAAAGAGTATTTTTAAAAAATGGATGGAATAGTAATAAATGTATTTAAGTGGGAAGATATATGGAGAGTGTACTCAGGCCTGTCTCACTTATAAATGGGATGGGGAAGTTGTGGCTCTCCATGTGTTAAAGTACAGCCCCCAGCAGCCGCCTTCTACTTCACTGCATTGGAATTGTATTTCAGGAATATCTGGAGAGGTACAGTTGCCCATTTCTGATTTAAATCTCTTCCAGTTCTTTCTAAAGGAAAGAAGGAATCCTGGAAAAATCTTGTGCAACACTTTTGCACTTAATTGAGCCAAAGTAAGAGTTAATATGCTTGGTGAGTGCCATAATTCAGTTAATTATCCCAAGCAGCTAAATCAGATGGAGTAATTTTTACTCCTAAACAACTCCAGGTTGTCAGAGACTGAATTTTCCACAACCATCCATGTTGTTTAATGCCATAACCCAGAATTGGGCTATTTTTTTCTTTCTAGTCTGCCAAAGGGAGGGGAAACCCTAAATTTATGAAGCAATTTAAACAAAAACTTCATTCACTATTTTGAAAAAGAATGATGAGCAAATGCTGACTGTCTGCAGACTACAAGCAAGCTACCAGGCTGCTTGCAAACCAGTGGTGGTCGTCACTACCGGTTTGCTGATTGTGCACGTGCACGTTCCATTTGTGTCTGTGCCTGACTTGCGCTGTGCATGCATGCGCAATCCACTGCCCCTGCGATAACCAGCTGATTGTCGAGGCTCAAACAGGCACCACATGATGTGCCCGTGTGCACAATTTGTCTTTTGCCATAAAAACAGGTGTAGAGTGGGGTGGGTGGGCCAAAAGAGCCACCGTACCTGTTCGCTCTCAGCTGCTCCGGGCCACTACCGGTTCTGCTGAACCAGGCAGAACTGGCAGCAACCCACCTCTGTTGCAAACGTGTATTCCACAAATAATAGCAATAGTTCCCAATGAGGAAAAAAAAACTTAACATAAGTCCCACACACTTGAAAACATTTATAACAATTCTACGGTCAGATCAAAACAGTGTGTCCTTTTGTAATTGATAGATAGACCTTTCATCAATGTGTTGATTTTTGAAGTTCCATTCAAAAAAAATTTGTATGGAACCCAGTATGCCAGTAACCACTGACCACCACAACTGGTTTATGCCATTATCTTTCAACCTTGATTTTCAGATCTTCATAGTTTGTGATTTTTTTCCAAATTCTTTGCCTTCTATTCTAAATAGCTTGAAATAGATCTATACTAGTCTCCATTTATTTATTTATCAGCACAAATGCAACACAAAAATGGTTTTCTGCCTGGAAGGCTCCTAGGGTGGAACTGAAAGGCAAAAGGGAAGCAGTATGCTCCTCCCGTATTTGGGCACACCGGGTGTTTTGACATAACACTTAATCATTTCCTCGGCTCAGCTGATAAGGGAGGAGAGCTTGTGGCTTAGAGCAGTGTTTTTCAACCTTTTTTGTGCAAAGGCACACTTTTTTCATGAAAAAAATCACGAGGCACACCACCATTAGAAAATGTTAAAAAAAAATAACTCTGTGCCTATATTGACTATATATAAAGTAATTTTCCCATGGCACACCTTACACTATGTCACGGCACACTAGTGTGCCGCGGCACAGTGGTTGAAAAACACTGGCTTACAGGCTAATACAACTGCCTAACATGTAAAACAGCCCAGGTTTGAAACCCAGTAAGGGTATGGCTAGCTGATGACAACTAAATAGCTTGAAATAGATCTATACTAGTCTCCCTTTATTTATTTATCAGCACAAATACAACACAAAAATGGTTTTCTGCCTGGAAGGCTGCTAGGGTGGAGCTGAAAGGCAAAAGGGAAGCAGTATGCTTTCCCACATATTTGAATGAGTATAGCAATAATTTTCCAAAGATTGGAAATTTCATTTTTTTCCCCCAATGAAGGTGACTGACTTAAAATTATGGACTGACTTTAGAGAATTTAGGTTCAATGTTCTGCAATGGAAAGGAAAGGTTTCCTTAAGAATAATTCAACTTCTCTTATACTTTTCTTCAGCTCTTCTGATTCCAAGACCATATATTGCATTTCTCAGAAATCTAGGAATAGGTTTGTACTGAAATTCAGGCAAGAGGGAGAACCTGATTTTCAGAAGAAACCATTCTAGTCTGTTGTGGGAAAAGCAATAATCTGGGATCACTTGAAAGACAAACATGTTTATTATAGCATAGGTTTTTTTCTGGACTGAAGTTCAGTTCACTAGATGCGTGAAGTGTTAGTTGAGTTACAACTATGAATACACATAGAAGCAGGAGGGTGGGAAACTGTAAATAATGAGGTCAGAGGGAAAGCAAAAGCATAAAGCACAAATACTTATTAAAACTAGTCATTTACAAAACAGCTATTGGATGATAATATATACAATCCTTCAATGTTGGTGGTAGTTAAGAAAGACGGCATCTGTTTTTTTCCCCCCTAAAGTCCTTTTTCAGCTAGGTGAGTTAGAATTGGATGACATGAGCAACATAATTCAACTATTCTGCATTATAACTGGCTACTGAAAAGTTTTTGCTCCAGAAATACTGCAAACTTGTTAAAGACATCGTAGGCATTTCTGAGATTACTCAGAGTTATCTTTATTCCAAATAACTGAAAATATCTCAACTGTAATTTCAAAAGAATTGCTTCTTTAAATGTCAACACCAACTTTTTGGAAACTGTTTTGTATATACTAATTCAGCCTTTCTCAGACAAATATGCTCCAGATGAATTGAGTTCTAACTTCCACCATCTTAATCCAACAGCAGGTTTGGTGAAACTTGCTATTAGACACAAGTAATTTTTTTCACAGGAGTCAAGTCATCGGGCACGGTTTTGTCGTTCGCCCTTTTGTCGGTGAACCGTGACCCGACAAAAGGGTGAACGTCAAAACCACGCCCGACTAAACCGCGTTGGTAAAACCGCAACGTCATCAACGCGGCGACAACAGTGCAGAGACAACAGCGCGGAAATAGAAGGGTGCTTTATAATAGCGCAGAGACAGAAAGCCGGTTTAACTTAAGGTAAGGGTTAGGTTTAGGGTTAGGTTTAGGGTTAGGTTTAGGGTTAGGTTAAGGGTTAGGTTTAGGGTTAGGTTAAGGGTTAGGTTTAGGTTTAGGTTTAGGTTTAGGGTTAGGGTTAGGGTTAGGGTTAGGGTTAGGGTTAGGGTTAGGGTTAGGGTTAGGGTTAGGTTAAGGGTTAGGGTTAGGGTTAGGTTTAGAGTTACGTTTAGGGTTAGGTTAAGGGTTAGGTTTAGGGTTAGGTTTAGGATTAGGTTTAGGGTTAGGTTTAGGGTTAGGTTTAGCGTTACGTTTAGCGTTACGTTCAGCGTTAGGGATTAGGTTTAGGTTTAGTTTTAGTTTTACAGCACGCTTCTGTCTCCGCGCTGTTGTCGGCGCGATTCAGCGCTCATTTGTTAGAGCGCTTTAGAACACGCGGTTTTATCACCGCAGTTTAGTCAGGCACGGTTTTGTTGTTCGCCCTTTTGTCAGTGAACCAAGTCATTCTTCCCTGGGCATTTATCTCAAAGAACTTCAGCCAACTTCTTTCTAATAACTGCTACTTCCATTTTTGCTTTCCTATGATCATCACTATTCTAGTGAACATTTTCTGTCTCTACAACTCTCCACATTTTTTAAATGATTTTTTTTTTCATATTTTAAACAAACATAACAAAGATTTCTGGAAAGAATAGTTTTCTTTTCTTTCTCTTTGTATTTGAACATTTTCACAAATGTGTGCAGAATTTGCCCTTTTCATAGGTTTAGAATTAAAGACTTTGATTTCCTCTTTCTAGTTAACTAATTGGGAGTGTTTCAATTGATTTTCATGAAAGTAGTCATTGGACTTTAATCCAAATACATTGCAATTGCAGGTAGCAAAAAAGGGAGGATTTTCAAGGATTTAAAAGTATCTGGATTTTTTTGTGTGTGTGATATTATGTACCTCTCAGGGTAAAATCTTGTCAGGCATTGAAGATGGTTAAGAAAATCTACATTTCAAGTGTGAATCCAACACCTCCACTTATGAACATAGTCTGCTTAAAAGGCTACCATCTCTGGTGCCTGTCTTGAAATACAAGCTACATGCTTTAGGATTATTATTATTATTTTAAAATGCATATAGGAACCATTTGCAGGAAAAATAACAAAGCTATTCACAATGCATTGCAATTGCAATGAAAAAGAAATGACCTTGGCACATTTTTAAATTCTGTTTTTGTTGTTATTGTTATAATGTTGGAAAACAAGGCTCCCTGTTCTCTTTTCTTAGCAAATCAAAAAGAAAAAGTCAAGCTTGATAGCCAGGAAGCTGAATCCATGGAAGCCTTCAAAAGTCTCAAGTCTACACAAAACTGAGGTATAGAGGTAGTGCAAAATACCTCTCAAATGATCCGAGAAAAGTTGTAGCATCCACCAATATTAATCATAAAGAAAATAGGAGATTTGAGCTCCAGAACCTTTTCTTCTGGGAGAGTGAAAATACTAAAGCCGTGATATTTTCAGATCTAAAATATACAGAACAATTTATAAGGAAATAACATTAAAAAGTCATATTCTTCTTTACAGGCTTCCTCCATGATATAAATCATTTTGGTTGCAATCCTTGCCTGAGATTAATATCAGAAGATCTTATTTCTGAACAAGTATGTATAGGTTTGAACTTTACAGCACAATCAGAAGCAAATCTCCCTGAATTTAATGGAGTTCACTCAGAGAGTCAAATGGATATTAGATTGTAGGCTGAATATTGTTCCTGGGAACCAGAGTAGCTGCCTCGAACTTATTTATATATTAATTTAGTATATTTCTAAACCAACATATTTCTCAACTACTCATGGCAGCACAGAGTTAACTTATGCTCCGGATATTTCATTCAGTGCCTAATGTTCCCTACTAGCACGGCTGAAGATATATGCTGGAAACTGGACAACCAGTGTATATAACAGATAAATTCATATTTCAGCCTATGTCTCCCACAGGGAAAAATTAATTTTATATAAACTTTTGAGTCCTTAAAGGAAAAGTAGAACCGCACCTTAATGATCACAGCAGAGGAATCGACAGGATCCCATGCTTATCAAAATGATATAAAAAGCACATCAGAGACTTGCAAATTCTGCCCTTTTCATATTTTGCAACAGATTCAGATTCAGATTTAATTTATTTGTATGCCGCCCTTCTCTGGGAGGGACTCAGGGCGGCGAACAACTCAAAAGGGGAAAGGGGATACAAACACAATACATATAATTAAAATACACAAGAGTCATACAGCCATACAAGTCGAGAGGGGAGGGGAACTCATCAACCCCAGGCCTGCCGGCACAGCCAGGTTTTGACGGCTTTCCGGAAGGCCTGGAGAGGGGTGAGGGTCCGAATCTCCGCGGGGAGTTCATTCCAGAGGGCCGGAGCTGCAACAGAGAAGGCCCTCCCCCAGGTAGTAGCCAGATGGCATTGGCTGGTAGACGGAACCTGGAGGAGGCCGACCCTGTGCGATCTAACGGGTCTGTGGGAGGTAATTGGCAGAAGGCGGTCTCTCAAGTACCCAGGTCCAATACCATGAAGGGCTTTATAAGTTACGACCAGCACTTTGAAGCGTATCCGGAGACCGATCGGTAACCAGTGCAGCTCGCGGAGGATAGGTGTAACGTGGGTGTACCGAGGTGCACCCACAATCGCTCACGTGGCTGCATTCTGGATGAGTTGTAGTCTCCAAATACTCTTCAAAGGCTGCCCCATGTAGAGCGCATGAGCGAAAGAGGCAGACCTTGAACTGTGTTGGGACAATGGTTTTGGTCATTATCCCCTATGCCCACAGACATCTCTGGGCCACAGATTCTAATGTAGAGTAAGTGTAAGGCCCATGACATGATGCTCCACATCACTCTGCTCCTTTTACCACACTGGGAAATTTAGGACATTGCAATAAAAGAAAAGTTAAACTAACTTAAAAGTTAGACGTTATGAAAAAGTTAGCAGAAGCTTGTTGCTCATTTGACAGATATCTTTCTGGTTTACAGAGGCAATAATACTTAGTACTTAGACTTATATATCACTTCATATTGCTTTAAGCCCTCTCTAAGCAAGTTATAGAGTCAGCATATCAGCCCAAACAATCTGAGTCCTCATTTTACTGACCTTTGAAGGATGGAATGCTGAATCAATCTTGAGCTGGTCAGGATCGAACTCCAGACTGTGGACAGAATTAGCCTGCAATACTGCACTGTGCCAACATGGCTCCTAAGTAATATCAGTAATGTATACTTGGGCGCAAAGCTTTTCTTACAATTCTTCCAAATAGAAAAAATTAGTCTAACACATCTTTTGACTTTGGTATTATCATAGATCAATGACATCTGGATTTGTATTTATCTTCTTGCTACTCAAACATGACTTTAGAGGGTTTTCTTTATATTTTAGCACATACCTATTGCTAAATATAAACAAACATCCAGGATCTTTTCTTCCTTTTTCCTGCTTAACACCCTTAATTTATTGAAGCTTCTTCTTATTGCCCAGCTACTATTTATTTTATCACAGGAGACCAAATACTTGTGGTCATGCATTTTCCATCCCTATACATCCATCAACATATATGGGGCCATGTGCGCAGCATATAACACAAAAAGAAGAAAAATCTGTGCTGACCAGCACAGAAGAGGCTGAGAATCTTTTCAATTATAGAGTGATCAAAGGACATTCTTGGGCTTTGGTGCACCATTGCCCAGGACTATTGTGGTTTCAGACCTTCAGCAAAAGAAAATGGAACATGAGAACAGGACTGGATCCAATGGCTGGAAATGGCAGGAAAATTGATTTGAACTAAATCTTAAGTAAACAAAACAAAATTCTTATCCTTTATAGAAGCAAGCATATTACACCTCTCTTTTAGGGATGCTAGAACAACTTTTTGCTTTTCTGGTTCTTTACTGAACTGATAGTTTGACTAGGACCCAATTTATATCTTCTTGTTTGCCTATCCCCAAAGTAAAAGGAATAAAAAGGTGCTTTTACCTCTTATGATCAGAAAAGTTTTCTGTTTTTGAGGAGTCTAAATGGCAAAATGGAAGTAGTCTTTTTAAAACCACAAGCCAACCCTCTCAAAAATATGAACTCCAGAAAATTTAGTTCCAGCCTCACAGTAACACCAGCCACAGCTCTTGTGGGCAGGCTACAAAAAAGAGGCAGCACAAGGTTTCTTACTATTTGAGTGTGTGTTTAAGGTAGCATTTCTCAACTGTATCAGCTTTCAGATGAGTAGACTTCAACTTCCTAAATTCCCCAGTCAGCTTGCCAAGTTGAGAAGCACTAGTTTAGACCTTTCCAACCTTCTGATTAAATAAAATGTTTATTTACATGCAAGCCCAACCAATTATTTTACATTCAAGAAGCTATATTAAGCAGTCATAATTTAACACAATTTGTGAACTCAGTGATCTATTATGATTGCTGAATAAGCCATGTTATAGTGTTTGATTCACTCATAATATTAATCCAAAATAGATATGTTTCCAATAGGCAGAAATATTTTCATTTAGAAAAAAAAACCCAAAGTTTTTCATCTCATAAATAGAGTTCTAATTTCTTCTGTAAAAGGCTATAGCCAAGCAATGACCAATAACAATACCTGATAATTGCTTCTTCTCTTCCTCCTTCTCCCCCAACAACCGGACAAATTTTTTAATCATGATTTCATTGTCATTAGGAGAACAAAATGTTGTTTTCCACAAGTAGAGTGATTCTTGGAAAGGTGAGAGAAAAGGTTTTTACACTGGGCTTATTATTAATTTGGGGAGTAACTGGTCCCCAAGATTATGCTTTTTTTCTAAAAAGGAAATAGACATACTAAGCCTGAATCAAACCTCAAATATGATTTATTCTTGGGGCTGAAATTTTCTCACGCTAATTTTTTCTCTTAGAGAGCTTATTCAAACAGAAGCAAAAGTGCTGTTGGAAGCAAAAAAGAAAATTGGAAGAGATCATTTAGATGTAGATGACACTGATGAGCTAAGTTGGAAATGGAATTATACATAATCTGAATAAATATACTCTTACTTAAAATGGGATTGCAATCAAAGTGTGTGACTTATGAGAAGTACTAATAAATGCTTTACATAGGAAAGAAGAGAAATATATACATAGTCATTATTTCAGTCACATTCTAATCCTCTTTCAAACCTAATTATGCAAACCATATTCTTTAGGTTACAAATACAAATCATTCCCGTCCCCAGTGAGCAAACTAAATTTATAGGCTTTTTAAAAGAATGCCTAATATGCCCAAGCACTTTCTGAATGTCATATGCATTTGTACTTAGTAAGCATGTGGTAGAGAAGATAAGATGAGCTATGACAGCTACCAGGCATTCTTTTTTTCAAAATCCAGTATTGACTAGATTGCAACAAGAAAAAGAACATTATGGAACTAAGGCAAATTTAGCATCCAGATCATGAACTAGGGGGAAAACTAAGAAACAGGTGGGAGAACCAAACACTTTTGCAATAGGGAAGGAAGAAAACAATGTCCCCCAAAAGAGATATTTACGTCATTCACTGGATCTTCTTTGACCAGGAATCATCAGCCTGAAAGGTCAGCTCTGTATTATGGAAACAGTAGGCATGCACACACCTGGTGGAGTTCATCTCGGAAAATGTTTCACATATGCCTTCCAAATTCCTTATGCTATTCCTACTTGAATGCATTCCGTAATCTGCTAGAATTTCACCCCCAGGAGAAAATGTTTTGAAAGGTCCTAGTTGATTAACATAGTGCTCATTTAAGGTATTGTTTGCCTTGTCTTTACTTAGCTGTTTGTGAAAGTCAAAGGATGGATTAAAGGGAAGTGAACTCAAAGGGAAGGCTGTAGATTCCTTATAGAATCATCAGAGATGGGAAGGGAAGGTGTCTTATGTGTTCGAAACAGTTCTTCTGTTTCCCCCATCTATTTTAACTTGCTGTATTACCAATGAGAGGGCGATCAGTGACCATGCAATGACAGAGTAACAGTTTCAAATATAACAACAATCCACCCAAGAGAGAAACTGTTGGCCCTACATAAGCTTGTTCTGCGCTTTCATTCTATGACAGAGGAAGGGAAAAAACCTTGTAAGGGCAGGATTTGTTCAATGCCACAATATCCATGGGGACAAGGTGTCAAACCAGGGAAGACACCAGATGCTACATTATGTCCAAGTCAGGGGTGGGTTCCGGCTGCTTCTACTGCCGGTTCGTTCAGGGATGTGCTGTGGGCATGCGGGTGCTTTGCGCATGCTTTTGCGCAGAAGCAAAAAACAAGATGGTTCAGGGGGGTTGGCAGGCTGAGTTACTATCTACTCGGCTGAACCGGTCCAAACCAGTAGAAACCCACCTCTGGTTCAACCTTTCCTCCAAGGGGTGGGTCTTGGATTATGATGCTACATCTGTCAGCTTGCCTGTTTTGACCCTTCCCCATTTTTGATCCAGTGTTATTCCACTATTACTCCCAGAAGCTATGTTAAAGTGTGATACATCAGAATACAAATATTGCAAGCACTGCAAAAGCATATTTAAAGAGATGATAGATAGATAGATAGATAGATAGATAGATAGATAGATAGATAGATAGATAGATAGATAGATGAAGAAAGAGAAGGAGGAAGAGGAGGAGGAAGAAAGAAAGAAAGAAAGAAAGAAAGAAAGAAAGAAAGAAAGAAGGAAGGAAGGAAGGAAGGAAGGAAGGAAGGAAGGAAAGAAAGAAAGAAAGAAAGAAAGAAAGAAAGAAAGAAAGAAAGAAAGATGATAGCATGTCTATATTATATGTGGAAAAAAGAATGACCCAAGGGATTGTGGATTGTCCAGTGATTTTTAAAAGTGGGAAGAAGTCACATAACAGATTGCTGAAAGCCTGCCAGAACTTCCGTTTCCCCTCACTTCTACCAAACAAAATCAAAGTGGGCATCTCTTCAGTTTCTTTTTCGACCCCTCTCATTTTCTAGGGCTAAGCTGATGTTTACTTAACAGTTCCTGCATTTCTTCTTCAAGGTTACCTCCATACTCTGCCGTTATATTCTACAGTAAATATTTTAATCAGGTTACTTAGCAATGAGGAAAAAAATGTGAATCTAAACTGAAGTATATAAGCTGGCATCTACAATTCAGATTTCTAAGTGGTTTCCTAATATAGAATTCCAGTGATAAAAAGATTGTTCAAATATGAAAAGAGGCAGATTTTACAAACTATTTTATCATTGACAAGAATGAGTAGCCTTCCAAGGTTGTAATAACTTTCTTTTTCTGTCAGTCATAAAACAATACAGCATATCTTTCCATTGTCAAGCTATTAATTTTCAAAACTATTGTTCTATAACTCAGGGAAGATGGACATTTATAAAAACCAGAGAGTTTTCCAGAGCAAAATAATTTTTGCCCCCCCAGGGAGACACTATAGCTCAAACCCAGAGCATATGAAGCCATGTTACATTTTGAGCACATCTCCCAAAAATTCTGCATCTAATCACCACTTCCAAAAAAGACACATAAGCATCAGAGATACAACACATTATTTGTTGGAGTAATTACATTTTAAATCTTCAGAAATGTGGCTACAATTGCCAATGGCATCTGTACATTTCAGTTCCTTGTTTTGTGTTTTCTGATGCTCTTGAACATCTAATTTAACATATTCTAACAACATTTTATGAAAAATTATTATAGGACTATTTTATGAATAATTATTATAAGACCATTTTATTAAATTCTGTACTGTGAACGGAATTTCCAACATGTAAAGCTGCTGTCCTATGTCAAAAGGGTGCAAAGAGGCAATAATAATAATAATAATGATGATGATGATGATGATGATGATGATGATGATGATGATGATGTTAAAAACTGTGCCTAAGAAAATTTTGGCCCCTCTCATGAAAATGGTTAATGCAGTGTTTTCAACAATTGAACCGGGATCCATCTTGGAAACAAACCAGTTAATGTACAGCGCAGCTGTAATAGTCACTAATGAACTAGGCATTAAAATTAAAGTACCTAGTCACAGAAAAAGCATCAAAGCCAAAGTGGAAAATCCGTTTAGAACAAAAAGTCAAAAAATTAAGGGCAGATGCTAGTAACTTAAAGAACATGCATGAGCAACGGCTTAAAAACAACAAAATCATAGATCGGCTAATCAGAAGATATAGATTGGATACAAGAAACATCAATGAAGCTGTAGAGATTGTAAAACAGCAGATAACAGCAACAGCTAGAAAAATTGAAAGATATGAGGCACGAATCATCCAATATAAACAAAATCAGCAATTTCGATCAGACCAACGGCGTTTTTATCAAAGTCTTAATGTGAATGGTGACACCAAAAGTGAAAAACCAGAAAAGCAGGCCACAGTTGAATTCTGGAAAGAATTGTGGGAAAATGCAAAGGATTACAACAAGAAAGCAAAGTGGATACATGACTTTGAGAAAAGCATTGGAAACAAACAAATGCAAGTATTAGAAATAACAACTGAGATGGTCAAAAATCGAGTAAAAAAGGTAAAGAATTGGACATCACCTGGAAAGGACCAATTACATGGTTTCTGGCTCAAATATCTGACCAGTTTACATGCAATATTGGCCAGGCAACTGAATGAAATTTTACAAAAGGGCCAAATTGATGAATGGTTGACAACTGGAAAAACATACTTGATTCAGAAAGATGCAACTAAAGGAACAACACCTGAAAACTACAGACCAATAACATGCTTGCCAACAACCTTCAAATTACTCACAGGCATTATTGCAGATAACATGATGGATTATTTGGAAACAAACAACATCTTGCCAGTAGAGCAAAAAGGCAACAAAAGAAGGAGCAGGGGCACAAAAGATCAGCTTCTAATTGATAAAATGATATTAGAAAATTGTAAGAACAGAAAAACGAACTTGAATATGGTCTGGATTGATTACAAAAAGGCATTTGACTCACTGCCACATAGTTGGATCATAAAATGCTTAGAAACAACTGGCATTAGCAAAAATATTACATCCTTTACTGAAAAGGCAATGAAACAATGGAGAACTGAGTTGGCAGTAGGGAATGAGATCTACGGAATGGTTACTATCAAGCGAGGAATTTTCCAGGGTGATTCACTTTCACCTCTTCTCTTCATCATCGCAATGATCCCACTATCAGTAATCTTTAAAAAAATGAAATTAGGCTACCAAACAGCCAAAGAAGCTGAAAAAATGTCGCATTTACTATATATGGATGATTTGAAACTCTATGGAAAGTCAGAAATAGAAATCCAATCATTGACAAACACAGTCCGAGTATTCAGCACCGATATTTCAATGCAGTTTTGGCATGGAAAAATGCGCCACTGTATCCATAAAAAGGGGCAAAATCACTGCATGTGAGGGAATTGAAATGCCCAATGGCCAATTAATTAAATGCAAAGCAAATGAAGACTACAAATACTTAGGCATTCTGCAGTTGGATAACATCAAGCATGGAGAAGTAAAAACTATTGTCAGGCGAGAGTACACCAACAGAGTTAGGAAAATTTTGAAATCTAAATTGAATGGTAGAAATACAATCAAGGCCATAAATACCTGGGCAATACCAGTTCTAAGATACACAGCTGGTATAGTTAACTGGACACAAGCTGATTTGGACCTTTTGGACCGAAAAACCAGGAAACTAATGCAAATGCACTACAGTTTACATCCACGTGGTGATACTGATAGACTATATCCGTTAACATTTAGAGTAGCACATTCAGAGGAGCCCTTCACTAAGACCCCTTTTGACATACTATCAATCAAGGCCCATTGCTGTTTCTAATAATGACATATTGGAATTTGAGGTAATCATCTGAAATGTATTTCTAGATATTTCTAACCCAAGTTAAAGGGATGTCTCTGAACCCAACAGAAATACTACTCAAAGGCATCAATTTATATTTAAACCAATTAAATGCCTATAAAACTCATAAAACAAAATACATATACAGAATCTATACACAGCCTTTTTATTTACAAAGCAAAGGTTATAATAATAAGGCCTGACAAACCGTGGCTACCAGGGAATTCACCAGCAGTGGGCCCCTAGTCAGAAAGTCCTACATCTCATCCCTATCAATCTACCTATTTTCATTAATAAATCAGTAAGAATGTCCATACTAGGTTCAAGGTATATGGCTAGGCTGAGAATTTATGGAGAAAAACACAGTCCTTGTCCCTAAACTGCAGGAGATGTTTCAGTCTCTTATCTGGTCTTTCAGATGGAATACAATTCTATTTCCCCTCCCTTCCCCTCCTTATTGCTATTGTTAATAATTTAAATTATATTTCTTTCACAATACCTTCATTTCGTCAGGACTCCAATTGTTCAGCCTATCCATCCAAGAATTATTTCCAAGCACTCCAAAGTTTCTATTACCTGCCTGGAAACAATAGAGTAGGAAGAACTGAATATTATCCGTGTAAATAATGACACTTCATGCCCCATTTCCTGATAATTTCCTGCAGAGATTTCTATTGTACACAGAAGATATTAAAAAGCATGTAGGCCAGCCTAGAATCATCTGGCACACCCAGAGATTTTGCCAGACACCTGCAATTACTTTTTCAGTGCCAGGCAAAAATCTGTTTCTTCAGCCAGGTCTTTTAACATCGTGAAGCTTTTTAACCCTGGGGGGTCTAATTTTTTACTGTATGTTAAACTGAAGCTCGTTATTATTTTACTTTCTGTCTGACACTGTTTGTTCTTTTATTTTTTCCCAAGGATAAAGGAATTTAACTTGCCTTAGGTTCTTTCCTACCTTTTGCTGATGTTTGCTGTTGTTGTGGTTGTTGTTGTTACATATATGTTGCATGTACTGTGCATTCCTTTAGGTATGGAAAGTACATAGTGAGTTTTCATTCTGGTAAACTGACAATCAAAATTAGATGAGAATGTCAATATCATAGGGGTCAAACCTTGTTGTCATTAATTTTATTATTATTGTTCTCCATTACTGTATTTGAAGAGGTGTTATGAAGGTTAAAAAAATCAAAGTGAAGCTAAATCAGGAAGGAATGTCAGGGAACCACCTACACATGGGATATAGTCCCTGCCAGATTGATTCCGGACTGTTGAGATGCTTAGAGAAACAGCATACCGAAAGTTAATATGACAGAATTAATATGGCAACTCAGATTCCAAATTCCTCAGTTGGGCATTTAGAAATTGGTAATGTTAAATGAACAGTACAAAATCTCCTTGCTCCAGACTATCACAATATATACCTAGGATGTGAAAGAGAATGTGAACTGATAATATTTATGTTGTTATACTGTAGCCATGGATTATTTTGCTGACCCAACACTATAAATAATAATTATGAATTTCATTGAACTAGATTGAAACAAAGGCCTTTCGTTTTATTTTAACACACCTAAGCTGGGGTCTACTTATTCTACTTTTATCTGCTAGAAAGCAAACTTGAATGTCTAAGAAATCAAGAATGCTATTGATACAGTTTGCTTAGATGCCTTCTGAAAATAATGGACACCCCAAATAAATTTCAGGATATGGTAAATAACAATACTATGGATATAAAATTAGAATCCTCATGCCTGCAATTATCCTTAAAAGCAGTGAAATTTCTATTCAATTCAGAGGCTATCTTCACAAAAGTGAGTGTTAGCCTGCTGTCCTCTTTCAAAGTTGTTGGTGGCAATTGTTTGTGCTTGCCTAGGACTAGGTAGTGGATTGAAAAAACCTTCCTGCCCTAGAATCATCTAAATATTTATATTTTTTTCAGGGAATCATTATTTTCCTGAGCTCTTGTCTTCCACAGATACTGTTAGAATAATGAATTAATTAATTAATCACTGTATCTGCAAACTGTTTTGAATTTAGGCTGTTTCATTACCCTTGCAGGGATGCAGTAGCTCAGTGGCTAAGACGCTGAACTTGTCGATCAGAAAGGTTGGCAGTTCAGCAGTTCAAATCTCTAGTGCTGTGTAACAGAGTGAGCTCCCATTACTTGTCCCAGCTTCTGCCAACCTAGCAGTTCTAAAGCATGTAAAAATGCAGGGAGAAAAATAGGAACCACCTTTTGTGGGAAGGAAACAGCATTCTGTGTGCCTTTGGCATTTAGTTATGCCGGCCACATGACCACAGAGACTTCTTTGGACAGTGCTGGCTCTTCAGCTTTGAAATGGAGAATCGGGAATGATTAGCACATATGTGCAAGGGGAACCTTTTACCTTTACCTTATTACTCTGGCACTGTTCTCATTATCCAAAAGTGAGGCTTCTGGAAATTTGAAACAACATGGAATAATTTTGGTTAGACTAATATTTTTTAATCTGTGCTCTGGAGTCTAACTAGAGCAGCTGACACAAATGCTAGACTTAAAATATTCTTTTAAAAAATAAAGTAACCAAAATATTGGGATATTGCCAAATCTCTTACATTTTGGAATTCTTATCTAGAATTTCAGATGGAAACATCAATTCTACATGCATTTAAAATTTCATTTTTAAATGAATTTATATTTGTTCTGCAAATGTCATCTTAGAGATTCACTTAGGCTATGGTATTTACAGGACTGCTAATTCTTTATTTTGTGGTGGTTTTCCAAAGTTTTTTGAAATTGAGGAATGCATAAAAAAGAGTGGAAAGTGCTGGCATATATTATATGCACATATAATTGTATGATCAGAGCACTATCACTGGGTGAGAATATGCTTTCCATGTTTTCCTCATGTAAAAAGTGGGGGGGGGGAGGAAGGAAGGAGCAAGCATTAATTAAAAGAAGCAGATTAAATTAAATTAAATTCTTCCCTCCTGCACAACAGTCCTTCTGAAGCTGAAATCTGTATTGAAAGGCAGTAAGAATTATTCCCACATTTCAGAAGAGAAGAAGTATCTACCACATTCGATTCCACTGGCAATTGTTAAAACACAATGCAATAAGCCTTATAATTTCTACTGTCACCTTTTTGATATTCTTTGCCTTCCGACGTCTCAGAACGTCAAACTCCAGATATCTCACCTATAATGCTAACCTATCTGGAAGGCAAGCTGTGGAAATCTCCTCTATTTTCTATAACAACCTATTTTAAAATCATTGACTGCAAACCTGCAAATAAAATTAGAAGGTGCTAGTTAACTGATGGACTTTACCAAAATTTATAGTAGAGGGACATATGTAAAAGAAGACAAATTTATAAAAGGATGTATGACAAAGTTTAATAAAAGTATGGAAACTTACTAGAAAAATAGCAAGTCCAGAAATATCTGTGCTAAGCTCTCCTTTAAACATTTTTATACTATAGTTAATAATAGTAAGAGAAGTACAATTACATATGGAAATATGGGCAATTCAGATTCCATGAACTGACTAAAATCACAGCAAGAATTACTTGGTGAAGGCCAGAATACGCCGTGGCTGATGTATCTATAAATTGTTGGAAGAATAAAAACTGACTTCAAAATCAAGGAAGAGCTTCAAAGAAAAATGGCCAAATGTGAAATCCTCTTATAGAATCAAGACCACCTATTAAGGTGTAAATATAACTTGTTATTTAGATATATGGATACATAACAAATCAAACATTGTATGATAAAATGGATCCACAGAACAATCACAATACATGGGAAGAACTATGGAACCAATTTACAAAATTCATCTCAAGTGACAGCGTAAGAGAAAACTAGTACAAAATGTTTAATAGATGGTATATAACTCCTTCAATAATTTGTCAAGAAAGACAAATCATATAGTAGCAAATGCTAGAAATGCAGAAGGAACATTTTACCATATGTAATGGGCATGTTTTTTTAAAAAAAAATCTTCAAAAATACTGGAGAGAAATACACGATTCACAAAAATTTGAAATCAATTTTGAATTAAAAACACTTTTCTAATTAGGAAAAATTCCAAGACATATCCACAAAATTAGTCACAATATATACTGTATGTTCAGTATAACAAGCAAAACAAGCCCATCCCCAGCACAGAAATTAGCTTTGTGTCATGAAATGAATACTTCATGTGAAACCATTCAAAACCAGTGCTTTGTTAAATAAACAGAAATGAAATCAGAACATTCACCAATATTGCACTTTCATCATCAACGTATTAAAATGTGGCAATATTTATTTTTCTGTAAAAGACCAAACCATCACCATATATGTAAAAATCTTCATCTTGGCTCTAAGAGCTATGGGCAATTTAATTTGTTCAAATAGAAATATAATAGAGAAACGTAGATAAATGTACCATAAATTCAAGGAACATTCACTTCCTTTACTACTCCAAAACTTTTATTACATTTTTGAAAATGAAAATTTTGCCAGCCTTTGCTGACACACATTCTGCTTACAGAGGTGGTTCTCAGTGAAGCCTACGTTAGCCAAAATAATTCCATGGGATGGGAAGGAAATGTATATGAGGTACAGATTTCCATGACTCCTTATTTAAAAATCCATATAGATTAGCACAAAAACATTCAGTATATTTGACTACCACAGATTTAAGAGAATTAAATAGAGGTTTGGCATGAAATAAATAGGTAATGTTTTTCTGTTTCTGGAAGTTGAGTTTTCATTGGAATTGTTTCATATTCATTTAGAGCAGCTATTATCAGCAACACACACAAGCTTTTCACATTTTCAAATGCACAATAAAATAAATGTTGTGCAGTTTAGGCCATAATATTATAACCAATACTTCTGGAACAAACAAACAAAAATCCTTTTCAGGGAAATGAAAATAATAATACATAATCATACTATACATGTAAACATTTTTTTTTGGCAAAGCATAGCTTTTTAAAAAGAAATGAGATGTATTTTCTTGAGTAGGAAATGATCAAATTTATTTGAATTTTTTCAAGTGGTGATGGACTATAATGCTTATCACCTTAATTTTAACCATGGTGGTTGTGATCCATAGGAGTTAAAGTTCAACAGCATTTAAAGGATCATAGATCGCCAATCCAACCTAGGGATAAAGCGTAATTTGCATGGGGAAAACAAATCTAAGTATAGTCTCCCTAACATGAAGTCTCTTTTCTGCCATTATTCACCATTTATGATAAGGAAAAATCTCCCAATTTCTTCTAAGATAACAAATTATGCACAAGACAGTCTGTGTGACGAATACGGCCCTCTGATCTTCAAAGGAAGGAAAAGTGAAAAAAGAACTCTGCTGACATCAAACCCTGGACTTCCACCTCTAAAAACAACTGCCTAGTCATAGACAGTGGTGGGATTCAAAAAAAGTTATTATCAGTTATGTGGTCGTGGCTTGGTGGGCACAGAATGACGTGGGCATGGCAGGAGAAGGTTGCTGCAAAATCCCCATTTCCTCCCAATCAATTGGGTCTTGGGAAGCAGAGAATAGATGGGGGTGAGGCCAGTCAAAGGTGGTATTTACCAGTTCTCCAAACTACTCAAAATTTCCACTCTCCAGAACTGGTCAGAACCTGCTGAATACCACCTCTGCTCATAGAGTTGCCTCTGACAATACCTGACTCAGGCATTGGATACCTGACTTGTTGCCTTACAAGGTAGTGAACATACCTCCTCCTATTTTCCCCACCACAACAACCCTGTTAGGTGAGTTGGGCTGAGTGGGAATGAGTGGCCCAAGGTCACCCAGCTGGTTTTCATGCCTAAGGCAGGACTAAACTCACAAACTCCTATTTTCTAGCCTTATGCCTTCAGCTGTTCTAGACAGTAAATACATTGAATTTAGTTAGATGAGAGATTTGCCATCCTTTTTACTAGTTGAATTGCAAGTTTACAAACAGTGGGAAATTGGGGAGAAGATCAGAATGTAGTTGCCGCTTCCAAGCAAGGGAAAACAATTCTGACAAATGAAAGATCCAAAGGCAAACCAAATATGACTATTAAACTCTTCTTCTATTTAGCCTTCCACTGCTTTGTCTTCTCCCTGAGCCAGTAAAATTGACTGGGAAGTACATTTTGGCAAATGAAAATATTGTATAAAAACATTTGGTGCTGAACAAAGAAAGCCTGGCAATGACTTGACATTTATTCTAGTCAATTGCATTCCTAAGGTCCATTTTGCCATAAATCAACGAGAGGGCATAGGTATATTCTAGAGGGCATCTAAAGTGAAGTTTACTCTTCTTGATGATGCCATTGCTGCAGAACTCCCACTTGCAGTGGAGCAGAGGTATCACTGTCTCACCGACTTTCATCTAAAATGGCACTGAATAATTCATTGTGTGTTCCCTGCCGTAAAATCATAAGAGTTGCCTTAATGTTACATTTTTTAATTGCCATGAATATATCTGTCAATCTAATTGGCATTTGGCAAAATGTGAAGTCGTTCAGACATTGCATTTATGAGTCACTTTTTTGAAACTGCTTTCCTGCAGTTTAGGCAATGCCGTTTCTACATGTAATAGGCAAAGTTCCTGTGATATGAAAAGAGTTTCCTTTAGGGCCAAATATTATCCAGTCCAGCACTTTACTGTGTTAGAATCCATATTATCATGATGTACTTTAAATATTTTCTGATGCAAATAGGGTGATTGAAAATATAAATACAATAGCAAATGCTACTGTATTTTTACCCAAATATTTTGAGCAAATATACTGGCTGGTTTCACATGTAGAGAAACCTAGACATACAGATCTGCAGAAAGAAAATCTATGTGCAGGGGAGGTTTTTCCCCACATATATTGTCCTTAGTTGTTTCAAAGAAAAATGTCTTTCTAAGAGGAGACAGATGCTTACTAAATTGACAATTTTAAATCTGAAAGGAGATTTTTCGGTGGGTGGGGAGCTGGGGAAGGGAGAAATTCATAGCTTTCTGCAGGAGAAATAACTTTATCTTGAAACCAAGATATACTAGTGGAAATTCAATATTTGAAAGGATAATAACTTTGATTAACAAGCCTTCAAAATCTGTAATGGAACAAAATCTAAGTCACTCAGAAGGACACTTTAATACTAGCGTGTAAGTATTTTAATAAGTATCTTACAAGTATTAATTATAGCCTTACTAAGATGTTTTACATGGATGTTTTGCATCTCTTTTCAGTTTAGCTATGGACCAGATAATTATGGCTGGAATTTTTAATCAAATTTTAGATGCTTTGTTAGATTATAATACTGTTTCAGCTAAATTTAATTTCTATATATAGAAAGTGTCACAAGTTTATATGCTTGAGTTTAATTTGTTGGATATGTGAATGAAACTTTCAACATCTTTAATATAATGACAATATACTTTTTTTCTTCAGTTTTAAGCTTATGTCAACTGGATTATTCTGCATCAAATAAATGCAATATAGATCCTACTGCACTATCCAGTTATATTCCGCATAATACTTCAATTAGTGTATCATTTAACATAATAAAAAAATCATTCTTGTTGCAAGATAGTATATAAATATATCATTCAAAGATTCATTTTTATAAAACATAGAAAACAAGTTTTTGAAGGATTTTAAAAAAATATTCTAGTGAGATGATTTGCATTCGTTTTGTCCTCAATTGCCATTGTATATTTTAATATTGTTTACATTATTTACTCTGCACTTAATTTTTTACCCACTAGCTATGCAGAATCACCATCATAAAGTGGGTACTAATATACATGAGGTGGGGGTGGGAGGCACTGTTTTACGGTGGTTCTCCTCTTATCTCTCGGACAGGTTGCAGTCGGTGTTAGTCGGAGGGTAGAGATCAACCCCTAGGCCCCTAACGTATGGGGTGCCGCAGGGTTCGGTCCTGTCCCCCCTCTTTAATATCTACATGAAACCGCTGGGTGAGATCATTCGACGGCACGGGATAAAATACCACCAGTATGCGGACGATACACAGCTGTATCTGTCCGCCCCATGCCAACTCAATGAAGCGATGGACGTGATGTGCCAGGGCCTCGAGGCTGTTAGGGACTGGATGGGGGTTAACAAGCTTGTACTCAATCCAGATAAGACCGAGTGGCTGTTGTGCTTCCCTCCTACTAATTGGCCAAGTGTTCCATCTCTCAGGCTGGGGGGTCAAATAGTACGCCCCTCAGATAGGGTTCGCAACTTGGGAGTCCTCCTGGACCCACAGCTGACTTTTGAACACCATTTGTCATCTGTGACCAGGGGGGCATTTGCCCAGGTTCGCCTGGTGCACCAGTTGCGTCCCTACCTGAACCGGGAGGCTCTCACAACAGTCACTCGTGCCCTTGTGACCTCTAGGCTGGAGTACTGCAACGTGCTCTACATGGGGCTGCCCTTGAAGAGTATTTGGCGACTTCAGCTTGTCCAGAATGCAGCCGTGCGAGTGATCATGGGTGCGCCTCGATTCACCCATGTAACACCTATCCTCCGCGAGCTGCACTGGCTGCCTGTTGATCTCCGGGTGCGCTTCAAGGTGCTAGTCGTCACCTACAAAGCCCTTCATGGTATTGGATCTGGGTACTTGAGAGACCGCCTACTGCCAATTACCTCCACTAGACCAATAAGATCCCATAGACTAGGCCTCCTCCGAATTCCATCAGCCAGCCAGTGTCGACTGGTGACTACCCGGAGGAGGGCCTTCTCTGTGGCTGCTCCGACCCTCTGGAACGAACTCCCTGTGGAGATTCGTACCCTCACCACCCTCCAGGCCTTCCGCATAGCCCTTAAAACCTGGCTGTTCCGACAAGCCTGGGGCTAAAGACTTGTAGCCCCACTCGAATGGTATGATTGTTGTGCTTTTTTTAATTGTGTATGGTCTTCATGTTTTGTAACTTGTCTGTTTTTCCCCTCCCTTGAATTGTGAGCCGCCCTGAGTCCCTTTCAGGGAAAAGGGCGGCATACAAATAAAGTAAGTAAGTAAGTAAGTAAGTAAGTAAGTAAGTAAGTAAGTAAGTAAGTAAGTAAATAAATAAATAAATAAATACAACAGAGAGATAGAAATATGTTGCTGTATAACCTAGATTTTATAAGCCTGGTGATTGTCCCATTTACATAATTATTATATGGACCTTTTTCTGCTAAATAGTTTTTTCTTGTCATATTTAGCTAATTATAATCACTATAACAATGTCTGTGTGAGAGAGAGGGGGGAGGGAGAGGGAGAGGGAGAGGGAGAGAGTGTGTGTTTTCATTCTATAATTACTATTTATCTTGTTGGTGATGTGCATTTTTTAAATTTCTCCATTTAAAAAATAATAAAAATGGTGAGCTTCATCTGGATTCTTTCTGAGGACATATGGCGATTCAAGTAATTTAGAAAGGCAGATGAAAGGCACATTTTTCCAGCAGCATGCAGGTTACGTTAGTAAAGTCCTTTTTGCAAACCATCAATAAATTCCTTCAGGCAGACCAAGTTGCCGTAAATATGGGATACAGACATTTTGTTGGAAATTCAGCTTCAGAAGCTCAGATATATAATACCCATTATAGATTTGGGTAGAACCTCTGTGTCCTGGTTTCCAAATTATTCACATAATCAGCATATTTAGGAGGTAAAATGTGAGACAATGTTATCATGTTATAAATAGCAGGAAGGCTTCCAGGCCTGCAGACAGTATGTTTTGTCTTTGAAAGTCAAATCCAATTTATTTACTCAATTTGTGTGGCTCCACTCAACATACAAAATTTGAGAGGCTAACATCCATAAATAGCAACAATCCCACAACAAAAAAACCCTAAAAATCAAAATTACATCATGATGGCTCACGTATCTCTACAAATAAAGCCGCTGAAGACAGGGTCAAATAGTCTTCTGGTTCCAGGGTCTGAAGGAAAAAACAGATCTTCATCATCTTTCAGCTGGTTCTATTGAATATGTGGATTATGAACTGATGCTAGTTTATTCACATAATGGAAAAATCCAAAGGGTAAGTCAAATAAAATTGAAGCACTCTTGATAGCGAGGGAAAAGGAACCATGTGCTTAGAATTGGCCAAGAAATAAAATAAATGGTTTCTAACCAATCTAGAGAACCAGTGGCTAAGGTACAATTGAATAGTTTATGGAGTGGTGATGGTATAATATATTAAAGCCTGCCGTTTTATTAGAGTCAACCTGAGACTGAAGGATAAAATGTCAATGCTTACCATTGTACATCATTTCACCAAAGTGACTAGGATTGGTTCATGTTGATAATGAAGTTCGGGAACTTTTAGAGCATCTACACCTCTCCTTTCCACAGGTATAGCATTTAGTGCAGCACTTCCTTTAATAGATATACGTATATGCATGGGGAGAATTTTAAAAGGGATTCCTATGTAAAATGACAAGATTCCATACAACATAAGTAGTCTTTGTGTGTTTTAACACTGCTTTTCTTTCCCAGAAACTATCATCTTTTAGCTCCCAGATGCATGGACACACAATCCAAACCCTTTGAAAGTATATGGAAAGCGAGAAGAGAGAATGAAAGAGATTAGTGGTGCCCTTTCTTCCTACCCATACCTTGCTGCAGTTCCTCAAGTTTCCAATCTATATTCACACGTGCCCCATGCAAATAATTGATGCAATAGTTCTTCAAATAGATTCTTCTTAAACTGGTGAAGATTTGATCATTCTCCCCACATCCTGAACCACTGTAAATCTTCCTTATCCACCACCCATCCAAAACACACAGGGCATTTATCTTGTTATAATTGCTAGATCCCAAAATGAGTTGTGACCTATTTGGTGGATCATCAAGAATAACCCTAATTTTCTGAGTCCCGTAGCAGAAGTGGAGTTACGCATTCAAGCAATTATAAATTCTGCCAAGATCAGTGAGTGGCAAATTCTTTAGGTTTTAGTGAGAAAGATAATTCCCATTGAGGGAGGAAGATTGTAGTTGCTTATATCCAGGACTCCCATTATATTTACCATGCAAAGAAGTAGAAAACTATTTGGAAGAGTTGTCACTGCTGTTGCAATGGCAACTGCTAAGACTACTATATTTTGGGCTAAAGAGCCTCAGAAGCCTTTTTAGTCCACAAAATAGTGAGGCTTAAGGTCTTTGCATAAACCTAGTTATTTCACAGTCTGGGTTAACTTCTCTGAGTCACCTACCTGATTCTGACACAGCATAACTTGGCATGGCAATGCAGGAACAATCTGATCCCTAGGCAGATTAATGGATTTTCATGGAAATTAGCAGTCACGGTCCCTATCTAGGAAAGTTGATTGATTGATTTATTTTGATTTATTTAATTTGTATGCCGCCCACTCTCAAAGAGACTCAGGGCGGCTTCTCCTCTTGTAAATGGGGGATAAGGAAAAACTGTTTTTGCTGTTGAGCAATTGTGTCCAGGCAATTATTCTCTGGAACTTGCCACTCAAACAGGAAATTAAGGATCAGCTTGAATAGATACTTCATTGTAAATACAAATAACCTTAGGGGGGGAAAGCAGTTTGTACAAAAGATAAGAAGTGTAAGGTAAAAGTAAATTTTTAGCAAATATAGATGTTTATAATCGAGTTTATTTTGCCAAAAATGGTGCTTAGAATTCAGCAGCGCTTTGTGCTAATAATGTGATAATTTATCCATAGACAAAGTAGTGAGGGAATAGATAAAATCTCATGAAAAGTTAAAAAAGAACTAATAAAATTCAAATTGAACCTCTGTTATTGTAACTGCACAAATGTAAATAGTATAATTACATTATCAGAAGAAAAAGAAGTTACTACCAGTTGCTCTCATGTGATTAAATGCCAAACCCAGAATTAAGCTAATACTTTTAATTAATTAATTAATTAATTAATTCTAATTAATTAATTCTAATTAATTAGAACTAAGCTAATACTTTTGCAGAAAGGCCAAAGTTACACCACCAGGAAATCTGGAACTAAATATAAATAAAGGTGAAATAATACAATCAGAAGAAATGTAACTATTACTATTTTCCATACCATTTTTGATATTTTTAGTACAGTCATCAAATATTGAGATTTTTTATTGAAATTTGTCGCTAAAATGCTTTCCATATTCATGCAAAATATGCCTTACAATTTTTTCCTTGGAAAATGAGTGTATACAATCTGCTTCACAAAGAAACATTTTGAAACTGGAATGCAAACATATCATGCTTTTGAGTGTACGGATATATTGCTTGAATCAGTATAAACATAGACCTGAAAATTCAACACACTGACCTTTCTAAATGCAGCATGATGTATATCTTACACATATATAGGACCAATGTGTTCCGATTTTTAAACATTGTACATACTAAAATGTGTTAGAAAATTCTTGACATTTTGAGTATAGTGAACTATTAGAAGCTTTGTTTTCTGGGATATCCTTATTTCTAAACATGCCTATCTGTTTTTAAAAAAAACAAGCAGGCTTTATATACTCAGTCTACAGAGTTTTCCTTATTGCACCACTAAAAGTTTTCTACTGAATCCTCTGAAAATGTTTTATTGGTAATACAATTGGTAATTGTATGTAAATAATTTAAGGTTGCTGCTGTATAACAACAGTCTAATTTTAAAGTGTTCATCCAATACTTTTTTCTGGATTCTGTGGGTGCTAGTTACAATGTGACGGTTTGTAATCCTACATGACTTTCTTCAAATGTTTACAAAACTATAATTTGCACTACATTAAATATCCCCAAATCTGAAAAAGGCAGAAAGAACATATATTTAAGCTCATGATTTGTTCTAGTATTTTTAATATGGAAACTACCGCATTGAAACAGCTCTAGTATAGTGATGAAGCAAAGCTCTGAAAACGTATCGAAGAGGCAATGGGAGAGAATGACTGAAAAAGGAGAATATAGCAAAAGATTCCCTTGGTAAATGTGCAAAGAAATCTCTTATCAACTGGTGCGTCATCTCCTATTATATACTGAGAACTATTCTTAAATGTTTCTAAGGAGCAAGATGAAACCTATTCATAAAATAAATAGAACCAAAAATTTGAAGAAACAAAAATATGCACACAGAGAAAAAATGACAAGAACCAGTCCCATAAAATTTGAAAATGCTATTGCATCCTAGGCAGCAATTCTCTATCTAAAGCAAAATGGAGTGGTGGCAGATCCTAGAGCAGTAATGGTTAGTGCCCAAAGCATGCGCATGCGTGCGCAAACACATGTGCACATTCCCTAATCCCCAAAATACAATGTGAATGCCCCCTGCACATGCTTTCAGGTTGGTGCAGAAGGCTTTTCAGGCCCAAAACAAGGTGGGAGGGCCTCGCGATCTTTGCAATTCCTCTCCCCTACATGTCCTAGCTTTCCCTGAAGGCTTCCTGTGCCTTCAACGATCTTTACAGTTTCTCTCCGACAGGCACAGGCAACAGAAATGGCACTGGCAACAGAAATGCAGGAGAAAGCTAGAGCTCGCTGGGGGGAAACTGCAGAGATTGGGGAAGGCCCTGCCCCATGCATGCACAGCAGAGGCCCGAAGACCAGCTGGTTAGTGGGAGGTGTGCATGCATGCGCAGTGGAGCTGGGCTAAGGCAACGGCTGGCATGCCTTCATAGAGGGCTTTGCGTGCCACCTGTGGCACATATTCTATAGGTTTGCCATCACGGTCCCTTCAGGCTGAAGATTTGTCGGGTTTCAAAGGATGTTGGTTCAACAAGTAAATCTACCTTCAACTAAGCTGCAGTTATATCTGGCTATTCTGACTTCAGTTAAGAGAAAGCTCTTCATCTGAAAGGATTTTGCCTGCTTCACCAGCTTCACTACAGTGACATTATGGTTCCACTGGGGCCTTGAGGTAAAATTCTTCAGACCCTAAGAACAATATCATAGCATCCACAGACTTAAAGAGATGTCGGTGAAGAAGAATCCGCTCTTGAGCAAGAGCTCCTTGCACAGCTGTGAATGTGTCCATGCATATGTGTGTGTCAATGTGTGCGTGAGAGAGGGGGACAGGGATGGGGGGGGGAGAGAGGGAAGGAGGCAGGGAGGCAGAGAGGAAGGGAGGCAGGGAGAGAGAGAGAGCAGTTCTGAGAACAATTCCTTCACCAACTTTAATACTACATATATCTCCAAATCTACATCTTTATTACCAATGATGGATGGATGGATTCTGGGGACAAAGTCTTTGGTTTTAAAAATACATTTTGGCTTTACAATTTACAGGAGAAAAGAAGACATGAAAACTGGAGTGGTAGAGTGGTAGAAAGGGATGGTAAAAATCAGCATATAAGTGTTTCATGCTATAATACTTTTTCTCTCCAAAGTGAAAAGCCCAAAGACAAGAATCTTTTATCTTACTGACAAGGGATCTAATACACTCCATCAGTGACTGGCGGAGTAAGTTATTCTTCTCACTTGTTCAAAGAGTAAGTTTATGCAAATTAGTTAGAATATCTGTTGCAGGAACAATGACTCAGTGTAAATGCTAGTTTCTTTTTTAGTGTTCTGTTCACCAGTGTCACAGCTTCTGTTCTGTGTCTTTAATCTTGACATTTTCTTATCTTTAAAAAAAAAATCACAAGCCTCACAAGCAACATTTGTAGGTAATCCTAATGTTCAAGAGTGATCTGTTAAGAGCTTAAGGATGCTTCTATACCCACTTCATTCTGAAGAGATAAGATCGACTTTATATGTCATGTAAAGTAGAATACTTTCCATAGGAGAAGAAATTCACTGTGTCAAAGTCAAGTTTTTATAATCATGAAGATAGACTAACAAGATATACTACTAATGCTCTGAAAGATAACAGGAAAGACTTCAACTTATATAGAATGGCACTACATACTCTAAATATAGATAGAACACAATGTTAATTTTGCACAAAATATACGGAATACCCTCTGAACCCAATTATTAACTTGAAAGCTTTTCATGGTCAGAAATCCATGTCCATATAAGAGTTTGCATTCCTGTCAAACTTTACCCCATTGCTTACATTTTGCAGATCAAAATCTGCCCCAAATGAGAATATTTGTGGCAAAAGCCATGAATTTGACTTTAGCTGTTCCTCACTTATATTATGAATATGATCTGAATGTTTATTCTGGAATTCTGACCTAAGAGCTTTTTGGAGAGAATTTAAAACTTTCTTTTTCTAGAGCCATATAAGTTCTAACTACATGTGGTCTTTATTTACTTTATTTATTTACTTATATACAGCTCTGTTTCATAAGTATGTATTAATATTAATGCATTCTGCTATTGTTTTACTTTGTTGAGAACTACCCTAAGCTTTGATGAATGATTAAACTACGCATTCTGTTATTTATTATTTACACAGATCAAACATGGTTAATTTGAGATTATTTTATTAAATACTATGTAGGAATAAATTTACCTCTTTTTTGGTAGACATGTGACTAGAGAAAATTTTTCTTTCAGGGGAAAATGCCTACACAACAATAAGTGAAACACAGGATTCCTTGAATGTATTATGTTTATATTTTGTTCTATTGGTTCAAGTAGGGTTGTATTCAAAGCAAAATCTGGTATTAGTACTGGGTATGAAATGGTTAGATAATAGCATTAAATATAAACCTGCTCTTGAATGAAAATGCAGTTGAAATAGTTGATATAAGCATACACTGCTTATTCAATTCAATTTTCGCTTTTTTGTCACTCTTTTGTCCAAAGCTTATTAATTATAGGGAGAAATGATTAATTTAATATGTCAAAGTTAAGGTATTTCATATCTGTATGTTGGTAAAATGGAGCCTTTTTTTGCTTAAGGAATTTTTCCATTTTAAAATATTAACATATTGTATTCCTTAAATTGATTTATCAAATAAATGTACCCATTAGTCTCGGAAGTCTGCTCTGGAAATGTAAACTTGTTTCATAGACTAGAACTGATATCAAGCATTGACATTTTATTATTACTGTAAAGACAAAGCAATCAAGTAATAATGGTGTTATAATATTTGAATATGAATGAATTTGAAGACCAGCAATCTCTTAATTTCTATCTTATTGCGGACCCAGCTAAAAGGTTTTTTAAATGTAAGATCTAAACTATGGAATGATGAAACAGGTACTATATAGATAATACAGCTGTGTGAAAAAAAATCCTGCACGCTTTACGGTTTATGACATTTTTTTGGATAGGCCATTGATTTTATGGTATTTTATGCTAACTGCTATGCAAATATTGTTATATTTAAATAAATACTGGTGGTTTTTAAGTGAAAAGCACAAGCTTTTTGCAATTTGGTGTTGTTTGGACAGGGATTGTGAATTTTCTTGCATGCTTACAATGCATGCTTACAATGACTATGAAAAAAGATTAACTGATGCATACCCAGTGGCATACATTTGCAATTACTAAGGCCGATGCCAGTGTTTTGTTAACATTTTTTATTGTTTGTGGCACTGAAAAGGACCATTTAGGTAACCAAACATGGTTACTAATATGAATTTGGCCAGCCCTTATTGCTTAGCACCAGCTGGCATTGCTTTGGCATAGACTGCATAAGCCTTTGCACGTGATCTTTGGTGACAATGTGGTGCCAGGCTGCCATAATGGATTCAATCAGCTCCTGCTTGGTCTTTGGATGCTTCTTGCTTATTTCGTAACCAGTCTTGGCCCAGAAGTTCTCAATTGGGTTCAAATCCGGGCCAATCCAGGAGTCGAACCATCCACTGCTGGACTTGGCTCGATGACAAGGAGCATTGTCATCCTGAAAGTAAAAGTCCTTCCCTGTTAAGTACTGGACTCTTCCACGTCATTGACTTACATTTCTGTACAGGAGTAACCCTCTTCATGAAGCACAATGATGTGATGCCGCTGATCAGTATTGGTGAAAGCAAAGGCCTTCATCCTTGCCTGCAGCCAGAGCTAAATTAAATTTCTCGATGCTTTTCATACCTATTTATAGTCAGAGAGTATGACAACATTGATTGACTCATAAATTTAGCCTCTGTGCATTTTGATTGGTCAGCCAAAGCTTGTTGCTGATTGGCTACTTTTGATCCTAACATTCTTGAAAATTAAAATTGTGTTTGTTTTAGGACATAAACTCACTCAAAACCTTAAAAAGACTTTGGTTATATTAATAAAAATTATGCATCTCAATCTGCCTACAGAAATTTTCATCGAAGTACTAATTTTGCATGGTTTCTATGAGTGAAAAGTTGATTAAACATGTAAATACAGCTTAAAGCTGAAAGCATGCAGGACTTCTTCACACGGCTTTACATAGATTTTCTTTCCATTTAGGTACAGATATCTAAACTTTACATCCACCGTACATTAATTTATCACAGATTGCCTAATAACCCCACTCTGGAAGACAAGTAGGATTTGAACAGAATCACTTTCTGTGGTGAAGTGTCAGAAAACAGTTAAGGTTAATCAATCTCCTGATTTGGCCATCTTACTGGCAAGGGCTTCAAAATCTGTGAAATGTAAACCTGTTGATTGAGCTGACTCTACTGAAACAGACTCATGGTTACCAATAAGCCCAGAAGTCTTGAACCATTTCTGATCAGCCACTTTAGAATGTTCCTGAATTTCCACATCAAGAAATGGAGATGAAGTCTATCAAATATTTAAACACCACAAAATTAACCCAGCTGGCTAAGTAAAACAGATTGCAAAATTGCAGTTCAGGTCATGCACCAGTCAAACCTCTAATCTCCTATTTTATTTTCACAAACACAAAACAGAAACCTGCACAAAGATTGCAAGTTATGGCATTTGTTAAAAGATTAAGAGAATTATAATAAAATTCATCATCTCCCATTTCCATCTCCCAAGCTTGCCTACTGCTGCATAATTGTGATGATTAAATTAGACCATTAGAAAACTAAGCAGCCTTTTTGAGAGTCTTTATTTCAAGTTCTAGCAGTATCCAGGGTTCATTAAAAAGTTATAACCTCAAGTAGGCTCATACAGAATTGCTGAGATGTACTGTCCATTTAGAGAAGCAGTACTAAGATTCATTTTTTCCCCAGAAGAACTTACAAAAACAACACAAAGCTCAAAAGAAAACTATTATTTATTTAGCAACAATTCCATCCTGCATTTTTATTATTAAAAACAATTCCAAAGCAATATTCTTTAGAAATTTTATTGATTAGGTTATATTTATAAAGTGTTTCCTTTTTCTTTTTTTCCGAAGTTTTCCCATGAAGAGTTTCCTTGTTCTTCAAAGCTTTTTGAAAACTTAGGCTAATATGCAAACTTGCCAGTCATAGAACCATCCCAAGATGAAGTATTAAGAAGAAAAGCATCAGGGCCAGGCTATAAATATTATTGACAACACAAACCTCCTATTCAAAAATGTTGCTTGTGAGATAAGAGTTTGGTATTCTTTAAAATTCTTTAATAATATTAAAGATTTTTAAAAGAACAAGCATTGGACCATGAAAAACTAGTCAGGAGGAAAATCAACTCATTTTGAGTTGTAGCATTGGGCAAGGCTGCTGCTCATTCTTCAGACAGCAAAGGTAACAAAGAAGCAAGTACTGGAGCATATAAAACCAGACACATCACAAATCAGAAAATTCCACGTTACTTATTTCAGCCATGTAATGCAATCAAACTCACTGGAAAAGGCAATTATGCTTGGAATGGTCAGCAGTAAAAGGGACAAGGCCACCCAAAAACACAGTGGCTACATAGCTGACATCAGCCAGGGCATAAAAAAAAACCTGAAAGAAGCCACACAGGTTCGTAAAATATGGAAAGAGCTGGTTCATAGACTTGAATATGATTGAATAAATAGAAGCAGCATCATAAATATATAGGGACAGAGTAAAGAGCATCCATGAGTGAACAAACCTGGTTCAAATTTATTTTTTCTTTTAAAATGATACTTAGCATACTTAGCTAAAATGATTCTTAGCATAGTGTTTTGTTCTTTTATTATAGATTTTCTGAATTTCTGCCTTGAAAGTAAGGGGATGAGTAACTTCTGGGTTATTCCTTATTTGAACCAGAAAACATTTCCTGAAAATTATCTCATCTGGTCCTTGTTCTGAAATCATTCAAAATGTTGTCATGGGTGTATGTATGCATGATGATACAATTATAATAATGTCATTTAGTATAAACCTTATAAATATCATTACACTCTGATACATCTAAAGCTTTTGCTGAGCAGCAAAGGAAATAAAACACCAAAAGTTGAGGAATAGAAAAAGACCTCAAAAAGACAATTGGGTAATCTGTGGTACTCCAGATGTTACATGACTTCAATTCTTATTAAATGCAAGCCAGTTTGATTCAAGGAATGATAGAATTTGTAATTCAATAATATTGGGAAGTCCCCAACCCTGTTCCAAGGCCAATGCTCTTACCTCAACTGATTTATGTAAATTAATAGATTGACAGCTGAAGTTCACTTCCCAACAAGATTGCTAAAATGCTACTGCTACAGCAGTGGCTCCCAACCTTTTGAGCACCAGCGACTGGTTCTGTTTTGATCAAGATTTCCCAAGAGCATGAAACAAAGTCCTTGTCCCAGAAAAAAACCCTTTTATTAATTTACAGTGAATTCTGCTCATTCACAGCCAGCAAAGTCTTTCAAAGGAGGATTTACGGTCACAGACCTTATCTGGCTTAGAGAGCTGATAAGCTGATATTTGCAGAACTTGGCAAGGAGTCTCGGAGAGTCCCGAACCAATTAAGTGAACTAATTGTCTCCTGCAAACTCCACTGCCCTTTTGCTCCTCTTTTATTGTTTGCTCTGCCATTCATCATCTGGCCTTACTCCCAAGTCAACCCGTTCTTTAGTTGTTCCCTTCATATGGTAACTCTGCACATGTGCACACTAGGAACAGGCTCCAGCTGTTCATCTGCCTTACTGATGTCTGATTCTGAAGGCAGCTGATAGCTGGGATACGGCTCTGGCCCCCTCTCTGCCTCCAACACAGAGCCCTCATCAGAGCCTTCCTCAGACTCCAGGACTGGCCCATGTTCCTCCACCACCTCCTCACTGTCTGAATCTGCTGCCAGTTATGATGGCTGCTGGTGGGTCACAACAGGTTCTGTGGCAAGATATTTTTCTGCCTGAGAGGGCGAGGTTTCACGTGCTGCCTGCATCTCAAGGATGGGGCTTCACTTGTTTGCATGGCCTGGCATGCCGTCGACTGGTGCTGGTCCATGGACTGGAGATTTGGGATCCCTGTGCTACAGAACACTAATTTTAGTGGTCTAAATACGATCATGTATTTTTACAAGACACACTGTCTCAGTTTTGTATATAACTTGTAAACCATACTGGCATATACTGGCGAACAATGCAAACAAGGAATTGGGAGAACAATCTTTCCCTTTCCACCTTTCTCTCTTGGGAACTTGCTACTTTGCTGAAAGCTAATAACAAGGCACTGTTTGGAAATATTTTAGACACTCTTCACTGAATGGTTCAAATATTTAATTGAATTGGGGCTTTATTGCTCTACAGATATATGTATGCCCACTCTTTCTCACTTAATTATTTCCTATGCTTTTGTTCCTTTGGATGAATGTTCTGTTTTCAATCAAACAAGAACAGTAGAAATTTGACAGAGAGATTTACTGATAATTGAGAGAGATTCATATTTTTGCTCCAGTAGAGACTGATAATATGTTTGGGGACTACAACTGTTAAGATAAAAGGTTTCCACACAATATCGCATATACTGTTTTTAAAGGGACAGGTTGATATGAATAGAAAATGTGGAAGTGTGGTTTCTTCTTTAAATGCTGACATGTACTCCTGGGCATGCTAACAATGTAGAAAATACCTTGCTAGCAATGTAGTAAAGCATGTAGAAAAGGTCTGGCATATGATCTAGAGAACCATATAAGCAGGAAAAATCCCGACACTCTCTGCTTGCTTATGCAACATATACTTGGGAGCGAATAATCCTATTCTCATGTCAAACAGTAATAATCAAGTAAGTATATAATGGCTACTTCTTACAGGAATGTATTATCAAAATTAATATTTGTTATTCTGGAGGATTGTGCTGTGGGTTTTTCACAAGAATAGTCATATACTGAATTACTCTATCAAAAATTGTTTATGGGCAGCATCACCTTGCTTTCTTAGACTCTTCAACATCATTGGAATGGGATGTTTCTGCAACATCGAGAACAGTTGAGCATTTAAGACACAGTGATTTCACGCCCTCCAATCATGTTCTGTGCAGAAGATGATCTTAGCTATAAACCAATGGTGTTCCCCCAGCTTTTACATAGACCAGAGAGGTAACCAGTAATGACAGCAGTGGGAAGATCGGCCCACCCACCCAGAAGCTTCTGCACATGCGCAGAAGTGTCACACGCACACATGAGTGAACCGGTAGTAAAATAAATTGAAACCCACCACTGACCTAGACCCTCATATGCAATAAATAATAGAATAGTTCACCAAGAACTCTTGAGATGTCTTATCCAAATGTAATTTCAGCTTGGTTTATCAAATTTAGGAAAATATGAAAGACTCAATTGCTATAAATTATATTTCAAATCTACAGCCACACATTTTTCATCTTTTCCTAAAGAAATGAATAAAATAATCGAGATTTCCACATTACACTTTTTAATTAGAGGTGCAGTTAAATTACCAGTTTTAATCATACCTGTGCCACATGCTTATTGCTTTCATTAGGGCAGTAAAAGCATGCATGTTCTTCCTATTCTATTAAAACTGGTATCTCCAATCTAAAGACCTTGCAAGTCAACACATCCTGTTCTGTCCTGTCCTGTCCTGTCCTATCCTTTTCTATCTATCTATCTATCTATCTATCTATCTATCTATCTAATCTATCTATCTATCTATCTATCTATCTATCTATCTATCTATCTATCTATCTATCTATCTATCATCTATCTATCTATCTATCTATCTATCTATCTATCTATCTATCTATCTATCTATCTATCTCCAAGGAAGGATGTGCTAGAAATGACTCATTTTCAAGGATTAAAAAGTATGGAGAGATATAGTGAACAATATTGGTCTACATTTGTTTTAATTGCTTCCTTACCTTATCTCATACTTTTAATATCTTTGGCGTATTATTTCTTGTTTTCTACAAGTCATCAAAGAAGTTTAAATGGTTGCCAACTGCTTTATGGACATAACCAGGTTTTTAATTTAATTAGTGCTGGGGGAGGGGGAAAAGCGCTACTTCATTCTTCTACTTCCCATTGTCATTAAATTTGCTAAAAGATAATTTGCTTTAGAAATTCTTTCAAAAAGAAGAGTATTTCAGATAAATATTTGCAAATGGAGTGAGATGTTCTTGCACTTATTTACTCGATGGCCACAGCTGTTTTGTCCTAGCTTTTCCTCTACAATCACTCTTTCAGAGGTTTGTTACATCTTTGATTTCTTACATTTCAATTATTTTCCCCACCAGCCTCAGCTGAGAAAACATTTACGAATTTCTTCTTTCCCTGGAAAAACTGATCACCCATTCTCTGCCCACAAATTGGTAGTGAAATTCAAAAGGCTATTTATGACCCAATCTAGTTATGAGGCTTCAAAGTCTGGGGCACCTTTACTTCCAGAGTTATGTGACTAGTTCAGATTTCAACAATGTAGGATGTTGTGGCTTTCAGCAGCTATTCATCAAACACACAGAAAGTGTGTCCTGTTGTACAGCCTACTAAGCATGGAATCAAATCTCTTCAGAGTTGAATTTGACCTGTTCTCTTTCTATTCATGGGTTGTTGTTTTTTCTCTCCAACAGACCTTTTTAACCAGACCTTGGCACACTTTTTAAGTTTTGAATTTATACATGCATTTTAATTATATTTTAATTGCATATCTTACTTCTTTTAATTGCCTGGGGCTTTCTGTCAGACAAAAAAGGCAGGATATAAATGCACACATAAATAATAATGACATGAAAACCATGTCCCTGTCTTGGTGGGGATGGGGGGAAAGGATATAATCTGTATTTAATCAAAGCTCTCTTGCTTTCTAGTGTTATCCCTTGTTTGAAATATTTTACAAACTTGTTTTAAGCTCAAGGAGAACAAGATTTTCCCATGAATGAGTTTAGTTTTCCAGCCTAGCTGCAACCCTCCAAAGAATCTAAAGGACCATTTCCTGTGGCATACATGATTCTGAAACCTCGGGTATCTTCCAGGGTGGGTCCAAGAGAGGTATTCCTTTTCAGATGGTTACTTGGGCCCAGAGTGCAGCATGTTGCATACAGTTAGAAAAAGATCAGCTGATACTGAGAAGACAAAACCTTTCAATTTGTCTTCTAACTCCATCTACTCTCTAAGTCAGGGGTCTGCAACCTTAAACACTCAAAGAGCCATTTGGACCTGTTTCCCACAGAAACACTGGGAGCCACAAAACCTGGGTGGTCGTGGCCAACTCAATGTCACTCCCACTCAGTCACATCAAACACACACACACACACACACACACACCATGCCTACCCAGGTTTTGTGGCTCCCAGTGTTTTCTGTGGGAAATCTCTCTCTCGCTCTCTCTCGCTCCCTCCCTCCCATTTGTTTTTCTCTTTTTCCTCTCCCTCTCTCTTTTTTCCTTTCTTTCTCTCCCCCTTCTCTTGTTTGTTTCCCTCTCTTTTCCCTCTCTTTCTCTCCCTCCTGCTCTCTCATTTCTCTCTTCCTCTCTCCTTCTCTCTCATTTGTTTCTCTCTTTTTCCTCTCTCTCATTCTCTTCCTCCATCATTTTCTCATTTCTCTCTCTCTTTTTCTTCCCTTTTCTCTCTCACTTTCTTTCCCTCTCTCATTTCTCTTCTTTTGCTGCCTGGAGGATGCTTTTCAATTAACGCCACCAGTGGCACCGCTCGGCAGGAGGAAAAAAGCTCAGGGCAGTGAGAAAAGAGGGATGGCCCTACCAAACCTCATCCACCCACCCCAGGGGATCAGGCTCAGAGAAAGCCAGAGTACCCTCACCAAAGAGGTTCGCCCATCAGCCCTGCTCTGTGCGCCTTTGCTGCGCTTTAGCTGAGCCTGGCCACTCACTTGAGGAAGGTATCCCCACTCATGCGCCCCCTCCCAGCCCAACAGGGGGTCACGTAAGAAGGAAGAGGAGGGTCATCTTTGGAGAAGCTGCCACTGCATGCTAGTCACCCTTTCCATCACACCCTCCTCCCCGATTCCATTCCCACCTCGCCAGCCCTCGTGTTAGTGAGGTTGGTGTCGGTCATGGCCAAGTTGGGCCAGTGTCTCGGAGTGAAGAACAAGTCACGTGACCGGGTCAGCAGGGAGCCGCAGGAGAGGGTTCAAAGAGCCACATGTGGCTCTGGAGCCGCAGGTTGCCAACACCTGCTCTAAATGGACTAAGAAATGAGAAAGTGGAGGAAACTCTCCTGAAATCTTCTACATGTGCAAGGCCACTCTTACTAACAGGGAGAACCATATACAAAAGCTGCTAGTAGGACAGGAAGGGACATCAATCTCATGCATGCTGTACTCACTCCAACTTATATAAAAGTGCTCGGCTTCACAGCTGATATGAAGTCCAAAACTAAGCTATTCCTTCAACTATCAATCCAAATGGTTAATGTGCATGGAGCTGGGACGAGAGACCATCCTGTACTTTGTCTGAGGTGGGAAAATACCTTTGGTCCATTCTAGGTCTGGGTTCATACAATATTACAACATACTAAATCTGTCTCTGAAGCTAAACAGTTTGTGGGTTTACACAATACCTTGTACATAACTAACCAAGAGGCTGGTTTCATATAATGTGTTGAACCATCAAAATAAAAACTGAAGTTGAATAGTAGTCAAGGTTAGTATGAGTCACCAATGTTAGCATGCTATGCTGCTCTAGCCCAATGGTTCTTGAGTGTGGAAAAGAGATGACAAACAACACTCAACAGCAGCCGCATCCACAGTTGGATAGCAACATCTATCCGTCAACATGGCTGACTGCAAAAAGTTAAATATGATTGGATTGTGTTAGTACTCAAATGGGAGAAAGCCACGAAACGCCAAGGCTGAGAGGCTGAAAACGTCTCCTGGAAGAAGGCAGTGGTAAACCACTTTGGCATTCTTGTCAAAACCAAACACCCTGCAGGAAAGAATTAACTTAAGCAGCTGCAGTATAGATTCAACTGCCAACACATGCCTCAGGTTGTTGCACCACCAGTTCATCCATAATTACAAGATGCACAGTTTTTGGCTTTACCTAAAGTAACAAATGGCAAGCTGTTGTAGTTGTCCTCAGTCTACAACTGCCTACCTTTTGCCATTCAGTCTCACTCTGTGTTCAATGAAGGGGGGCACCCACCACACTGCCCGGAGTCTGCTGCAACTTAATCCCATCCATAGACCTGGCACCAAAGGAGCACCTGCTCTGGCAATCGCCCACCTGCTCCCCACCCCCATCCCTTCCTCCAAACGGCGACTTAAAATTCGTAGTGGCCTCCCTCTGCTACCTCGCCTATGCACCGTTGAGGGTGGGCTGCAATGACTGAGGCCAGCCCTCTGCGACACCCAGACGCCGTCGCCAGCAAGCCAGCACACGCGGTTAAGCAAGCGAGGACCACCGCCGGGCCGTCGGGCTCTCCCTTTCTGGCGGGCGCAGCGGGTTAGTGGCAGCATCCCCAAGGGAAGCGCCAATCGGGGTCGAACGCCCAAGTGCGCCGAGGTTGCCTTGCAAGAATAGAGGCCAGTCACTGCCTAGGCACTTTCACCTGCAGGGCGTCCCCTCGGCGCGTGAGCCGGGATGAGGACCACCTCCTCCCTGACCCGGCGGTGCCCGACCCTGGATGCCTCCAGCTGCTCTCAGGATATCATTGCACCAGCCTTCGGGTTTCGGCCACACCCGCACACCCCCTCCGCCCCCCATTTCTGCTTCTCTTCTTCCACACCACCACAGTTGCCCCTGGTTTAAATAGCGTCCCTCCCACCCCGGGCTTGCCTTTCCCGGACTGGCTGGGCATCCCGCTTGACCTCCGCGGGGCCGCTCCCCGGGTCTCCCTGCCCGTCTCGCAAACCTCAAAGCCACGGGCAGGGGAGGGGCAAAGCGCGAGGTGAGAGGGAAGCCAGCGCCGTAGGGCCCGAACTGCGGCGCCTCTCGGAGAAAGTAAAGGGTGGGCGAAGGGGCGGGCCAAGGCGGCGGAGAGCACCCAATGAGCGTTCGGGAAAGCGGTCGGGGGCCGAGCCGGTCGAGTCGTCATCCAATGACCGGGAAGCAGTGGAGGGCGGGAGTAAAACGTTGGGAGCTGGGAGAAGTCGGAGAAGGCGAAGAGTCCGGAGTCGAGCGGCGAGTTGTCGGCGGAGCTGCTGGTGTTCGCTTTGCTCTCGCTCCGGCGCCCGTTATATTAGCTGCGTAGTCGCTGCGCAGAAGCGCCCGGAGGTTCCCAAGAGTCCGGAGGGAGAGGACCAGCCGGACGAGCGAGTTTCTTTGCCCGCCTGCCTCGAGGAGAACTTCAGCTGGACCGCGGAGCTGCTGGTCGGCAACAGGAAACTTTTCTGGAGCAGCCGGAGGAGGCAGAGCTCCGTCGCCGTCGCCGCAGCGCGGCTGGGTTGCTCCACGCCGGGTTCGGGGAGTTCGAGTGGACTTGCGAGGGCTGCCTCGGCCCTGGCCGCGATGTCCCTGGCCACGGACGCCGCGGGGCGGAGGCGTCGGGGTGTCGGCGGCGACTGGCCCTTGGCCGAGGGGTGGCTGCTGCTCTTGGCGCTGCTGGTGCTCCCGGGGACGCCCGGGACCCGGGCTTTCGTCTGCCTTCCTTGCGACGAGTCCAGGTGCGAGGAGCCCAAGAACTGCCCCGGCGGCGTCGTCCTGGACATCTGCGGCTGCTGCTTCATCTGCGCCCGGCAGCGCAACGAGAGCTGCGGCGGTTTCTTCGGGCTGCACGGCGCCTGCGACCGCGGACTTCGCTGTGTGATCCGTCCGCCGCTCAACGGCGATTCTCTCACCGAGTACGAAGCGGGCGTCTGCGAAGGTAAAACGCGGAAGATCGTGGTCTTGCTCCTGTCCCCGGGGCGGATAGCTGCTCCGCCCCCCGCGCGCGGACCCAGGAGCCCGAAGCAGCGCGTGGCTTGGTAGGGTTGCGGGGCTGTGTCCCGAGAGAGAAAAAGGACCCTGTAAGCTTTACGCTTATACCACCCTCCCCAGCAAACACCCCCCCCCCCAATCCAATAGTGGCGCTTCGCGGTTTCCTTTCCAGCCTCTCCATTTTCCGACGCACAATCGGGGTGTAATGCAGCTATAACTACCTTGAAACCCGCTCGCGAAATTCAAGGAAAGGTGATAGCTTCTTCGAACCTGGCGTGTTCGTAGGTTCCACCTCTTCTCTCCCTCCCAAGAAATATTTTCCATTTGTCTATCTCATGTTCCTGTATGTGTATGTGTGTGTATGCATGTATGCATGCATGCATGTATGTATATATGCATATATATATTAGATAGATAGATAGATAGATAGATAGATAGATAGATAGATAGATAGATAGATAGATAGTCAGTCTCCACTATTTAAAAAAAAGAATAAAGGGGAGAGGGGAAAGACGCCGATAGTGATAGCCCATGTTTCCAAGCACTGGAGGGTGTTTGGTTCTCCTGTTTCCTCTTTTACGCCGCCACCCCTCCTCCTCCCTCCCCCGCGCCTTTTTCTTGCTGTTTTCATCGGTGTTAAGTTTCAAGATGGATTTTAATTGGACCGCAAAAATAAAGCGGGTTTTTGTTGTATTAGTACAGAAATGTTAATTTGGACATCATTTCGTTCCTCTGACTTCGCTATTTTCCTGCTG